>NC_046159.1:137702978-137827978 GCF_011064425.1 Rattus rattus | reverse complement strand
CACACACACACATCCATAGAATGTAAATAATTAATTCATGCAGCCTGGAGGCTCACGACAGCTAGTGATAGAGTTCCAGCCTGAGTCCGAAGACATGAAGGCTACAAGAGAACTAATGACCAGGCTGGCCATGTCAGGGAAGGAGCAAACTCTCCCTCTCTCCACCTTGTTCTCTCACAGGCCCTCAGTGGCTTGGAAGATAACCACCCAATGACTGGGAGAACAGTAAGGCAATCTGCTTCATTCTGACTGCCATTTCAAACACAAATCTCATTCAATATTAAACTCTCAGACTCCCACAGAAATGTTTACCAAATACCTAGAGGATTGACGGTTAAGTTCACACGTGTAACCAACTTCTGAAGCAGCGGCACTTCTACATAAGGCTAGGAATGTTGTAAATTGGTATAACTAGGTCACAATTAGCACTGTAATGCAATGTAAGTCCAAGTCTTTCCTTTGAAAACTTTACACATTTTGTAACACATTCTGATCAAATTTATCCCCATTTCTCTCCTATAATTTCCCCTTTAATTCTCCAATACTATTCCTCCCCCAACTCTGTGTCACTCTTTCTTATAATCCTCTACTTCCATTTGGTGTGCATGGGTGTCAGGCAATCTAATGGAGCATGGATAACCCCTCAGAGGCTGCATTCCTGAAGAAAACGGACTCCTCATCCCTTGGAAGCCAACCATGGTCAACAGCTTCTCAGTTAGTGGAGGAACTTCAAGAACTGCTCCCCCAACAGCGCTGGGATTTGGGCTGGCCTGTTCTTGTACAGGTCTTGAGCACGCAGCTACAACTGTTGTAAGTTCATACGTGCAATGTTACTCATTGACATGTCGGGCAAATACAGTTTCACCAGAGATGTCCATTGCCTCCTACCCTTACTTACAAACTTTCCTCCAACCTCTCCCATGATGATCCCAAGCATTGTGTGTAGCTATCCCATTTAGAGCTGAGCACACTACATTTTCTTATTCTCCATGGGTGGAGTAGTTGTGTGTCTCTGCACTAATCACCCTCCACTTTAGAAAGAGGCTTCTCTGAGGAGGCTTAAGAAATGGACTAATCTGGGAGACTTAAAATGAAAATATAAAAACCAGTTTATCATTACATTCATTTAGCAAATGAATAGTACTAGGTTCTCCCCAAGGGCCTGTGGCTTAGCCAGCCCTATGCTTTTGGTGCAGTCAACAGTACCAGGAATCAGTTCTGCCGTCTGGAGTGGACTTTAAAGCCAATCTGAAAGTGGCTGGTCACTCCCATAACATTTATGCTTCTATTGCGGCAGTGAATATATCTTTCCACGCCAGTCCTTCTTATAACTCACAGGGGTCACAGACCGGTAAGATTCTTGGTTATTTTTCTTCCAGGTAGCACCTTCAAGCACTGTGAAAGCTAGCCAGTAAGGATGACGTTTCAGGTTGGTACCAGCATGAATTCTCCATGCCCTATGACTCAGGTGTATGATATCTTCAGCAACAGGACCTCACTATCAAGGTCTAGAGGTTAACCAAGAGAAATAGCTCAAAATGCTTGGAGGATCGATTGCACCTCACTGGCCAACTCTTTTTGAGTTAAAAGAGGCAACCTGGTAATAGGTTTATCTGATAGCTTATAGTGTCTGAGGGAGGTGTTGTCACTCTCTTATACAATAACTCCATTTAAACACACACACACACATTATATATATATATATATACATATATATATATTAAAATCTTTTTAAAGAACCTTAAAAATGTTATCAGCAAGTGCTTTCCAAGCCATTCGTCATTTTTATTTAAACGATTTTTAACCAGAAGTAAAGTATTCCTCATGGTCCTACCATAACCATTCTATTCCCAATTCATTTCCAGTGCCCTCACATTTCACCTCCACATTAGATCGAGGATATCTCTGCCTTCCTCATTGTCGCCTTGGGTCCTCACTCCAAGGCCCCTTTCACACAGCTCAGATTTATGGCTCTAATTAAGTGTCCATTCTCATTCGGTTAGTTGGCATTTGTTTGTACAGTACTTTATGTCATTTCCCCTCGAGATCGCTTGTAATAAAGCACACTTGTTACAGACTTTCTAGTGATTGTCATGAGGTACCAAGAACACTCAAGTATTTTTAGCTGATTTCTATTTCCGGGCTAGAAATTTACAGCTTCTCGGGAACTTTCCAGCTTCTCAGCAGCCATGGTCCCCGAGTACTTCAGACCCCTAGTGCTGCCCATAAAGGTTTCCTGATTTAATCAAGACAATAGCGGACTCACTCGTCCCTCAGCCTCCTCTCTTCCAATCACTCAGTGGCAGCTCCTTCACGCTTCTGCCCCTCTTGATTCTGCTTTACATAGCACACTTCCCCAGGAAATGCTGCCCTCATCGCCTCGCACAGCATCTAGAAGGGCCCTCCACACACAGCGGGGTCGCTCTGACTGCGTAATCGTGCTGAATCGTACCTACGAGAAGAACAAATTTTCGAGTCATTGACTTTCTGACTCATTAAAATGACATTAATTTTAAATATCCACACCCCCAATCCCCTCTGGGAATCCTTAATTACAATGTATTTAACAAAGTGTAATTCAATGACCTTGCCGGTAAAGAGAGCAGGAAATGAGGCTGAAACAAGTAAGAACCCCGCGGAGAAAAAAAAAGAAAAGAAAGAAATGTTCTCTGTCTGATAACTGAGGAGAGAAGCAGCCCTGTGTTTCCAGGAACATGGGAAAGGATGGTGAATGGAATAGTGACTGAGATAAGAGAAAAAGTTCAGGGTGGAGGTAAGAGAAATGATTTTCAGTTTCTACTTCTTCAAAAGAAGAGGAGGAGGAGGAGCAGGAAAAGGAGGAAAAGGAAGAGGAGAAGCAAGAAGAGGAGGATCATTAGTATAAAATAGTTTGTAGTTATTTAAAGGAAGAGAAAGAAAATTTTATTAGGGCATAAAACTTGAAACATTAAAAACATATAAACATTGTATATTCTAAGAGCCTCATGTAGTAATCAAGGTTCTCTAGACGGAACAGACGGGTGATTGATCAGATGGGCTCACTGATAGAATCTGAGTACCCCAACAATGGCTGGCTCTCGCTGGAGAAGCCAGGAATCGTAGTTGCTCAGTCAACAAGGCCGAATGTCTTATGGAAGCCTGGAGAACTTCCGCCTGGAGAACTCCCGGAGAGCGTCTGGTTCCCAAAGCAGCTGGTTCAACTATCAACGAAGGAATGCCACAGCCACAGAACAGATGAACTTGCTGGCAAGAGTGAAAGTAAGCAGGCAAAAGGGACGTTTCTTTATTCCATGTTCTTTAGTATGGATCGCCACCAGAAGGTGCAGTCCACATTTAGAATGCGTCTTCTCCATTCAGACAGTATGATGAAGAAACCCTCACAGGAGCGCCCAGCAGCGTGAGGTTTCGTTGATCCCAGATGTAGTCAAATTGGTGACCCAAATGAGTTATCATGGCGGTCTTGTTCGGCGCCCACTGATGGAACAAGAGGTTTGTGTTTGCCTCCATGGCACGAAGGTGGTGAACACACCCAGCTTTTTTTTACCATGTTTTAAACTGCACCTGAGAAAGTTAATCAATCAATTCTCTTCTGCATTTCTCCTTTTATTAGTTCTTTTAAAATGTTTTAATATTTATTTTTCATTTTCATTTTTGTGTGCATCTACAAATGCACATGCATGTGTTACTGGTGCTCATGGACACAAGCGGAAAGAATTGGATATACTGGAACGGAAGTTACAAATGATTGTGAGCCACCATGTTGGTTCTGGGAATCAAACCCAGGCCCTTTGGAGAGCATCCAGTGCTTTCAAACAATGGGCTATCTCTTCAGACACACCCCCCTTTTTATATGAAAATGAGCATAAAAATAAGAACTTGAGTTTTATTAAATAGCAACATATACATTGTAACTAATTGGTGCATATTCTGCCACCCGATTATTCCATTAGCATGACTCTTAGGTGTTTCGGTCTGCATTTATCTGCCGTCTCAGTATCCCCCAGCCTCCCTGCCCTTCCTAACGTCTGATGACTTCAGTTCACTATATTTCTATGTGCTCAGATTCTAAGTTGTACAGCCCAGTGAGGGACGAGGTATTCGTCTTTCTTTCCGGGCCTTGCTTGTCCCGGTCACTATGATGTCATCTGGCTCCATTCATGTCTCATCTATCATTTTAATAAAGTGCCGGGCTGGATGGATCATAGCTTTGATTCAGTAGCAGTTCCCTGTAACTATGAAAAATAAATAAGTTAAGATTACTCCATTTTATGTCCTCTCTAATTCTACTTCCGCCAGAGCCTTTTATATCTAGACCGACTATGCTTTCTGTGTAATCTCTGCTTTCTGATTGTGACATTTCAGTGTCTTAGAAGGGAACCGTGTGGAACTGAGGAGAGCACCGGTTTGTTTCCTCTGTGAATAGTCATCATGCATTATGGAGCCCGTCTTCTTTTAAGAAGACAGGCTACTTCCGCTAATAACCCAGCACTGCTTCTTTGATAAACAACCATCTTTCATCTGCGAGAGGATTTTCTGTCCATAGTTTGACATAGCAGGAATGGCACTGACGGCATTTTAAGATGAAATTTCTGTGAGACATGATTTCATCAAGGAGCAGGGGTGACATTCTTGGCATCGAGGCAATTTATGGAGCTGGAAAGGAGAAGCCGGAAGCTACATTAACAGCATGGAAGGAGGTGGCTCTAACCCTGGAGATTTATTTGTAAGATTTGGGTTTAATTTCCATTTCCGGAGGAAAAAAAGGTGCTGGAAATACCATTTCCAAACACATATTATTATAATTAAAAATTGAAAAGAAAGAAAAACTTTAATACCTTTCTATTTTTTCCCTACACTTATTCAGAAATAAATAATAAGTGTTTGATGTCTCGGAGAAGAAAAAGTGTATTTTTTAAATTTTTTTTAGGAAGAAGGCTTTGCAGTTCAGGTCCTTTATTTCTCTTTTGTAACTAGACGGTGAATCCATATGGAATGGGATCCAGCAGCTCAGGCTCCTTTCCGTTGGTCCTCACAAAGTGTGCTTCTCTGGGTGGCGCAGGCTGGCGCTTCAGCTGAACCCAAGTGCCCTTCCCTTTGGTTTCCTTTTCCTTCTGACCGTTCTTCTTCACCCGCTTCAGGAAGCTGTCTCTGCTCTTCGAGAGATGTGCTCAATCCGCACATTGGTCCCCTTGGCCAGAATCTTGCCCTTAACTTGCTTGTTTACAATGATGCCCACAGCATGCTGGGTGACGTCGTAGACTCTTCCGGGTTTGCTGTGGTAACACTTACGGGGTATTCCTTTTTGCCCGTTCCCTTGGTGTCTACAATATCACCCTTCTTGAAGACTCACATGTATGTGGCTGAAGGAACAACTCAATGTTTTGTAAAAGGCCTACAGACCATAAAGAGAGCGCCCTTCTCTTTTTTTTTTTTTCTTTTTTTCCGGAGCTGGGGACCGAACCCAGGGCCTTGCGCTTCCTAGGCAAGCGCTCTACCACTGACCTAAATCCCCAACCCCGAGAGCGCCCTTCTCTTTCCCTTTGGATTGATCATTTTGGTGAGTTTCTGGAAGATGGCTGCCTCCCGCAGCCGAAAACAAAAACAAAAACAAAAAAACAAAAAAACAAAAAAAATTGTCAGTTACCTAAATATATAACTATATAAATATATAATTATATAAATAAATATATAACTAATATAAAAATATAAAAAGTTGTATAAAAATATAACTAAAGTAATGTGTGGAACAGGAAGTCAGATTTGTAAATGATCACAAAATTCTTAGCCCTCTGAGGTCCTCCACTTCTAAAGCAGTGGAGGCTGAGGTGTACTTGGTCCCCCGGTGCTCTTCTGCGTGGGATAAGCGTTCACAACAAACCTATCGAGAGGCTTTAGCTTCTTTCCCCTGCAGTGACATGTCCAGAGAAAACAAGAAGCGATGGTATCGCCTCACCAGTCAGATTGTCTACAATCTAATTGTTACAGAAAGGGTTTTAATGCTTTGAGATTGCCCCATTCTTCTAAATTTGTACGGTTAAAGTGCAAATGAATGTTTCCTGGCCTAGAGGTTGAGGATGAAGTAGAGTGAGCTTTGGATCCAGTCTATCCAGGCCACCAAAAGAAAGGAAGTGACTGCGTTTAGGCTTCAGTTATCTCTTCAGCTGGAGGAGCAGAGGCAGCCTAAATCCAGTCAAACGCCTATTTGTCTGCTAGGTTATCTGAGATGAGAGGTCCCAGAGATGGTGAAAGCATTCTTAAAGGTGCCCATGAGAGAGAGAGCTTCGATATCTGTAAATCCCAAACACTCAAACCCAACCTACTCGTGACATACGCAGATATGTAAGTCTTCTTGCCTTTCTTGTCTGTCTTCTCTTGGTTCAAATCTGTATTATCCCGAAGCTAATATTAATATGTTTGTACCTTAAATCAGGGCTCGCGAAGGAGGAGCCAAGATGTAACTTTAAATTATTATTGATTTTTATATAAGGACTAACACTTTTAATTTTAATGATTTATGGTAAATAAGAGCGAAGTTTAAATCCATCAGGGATCCCTCAGGGAAAAATGATAATTACATTCTATCGATGTGAGTACAGCCTTAAGTATTAAAAGCTTAACACAAACCAATTGCATAAAAATTCAGCATTTAGAGCCCTTAGAAATAGTAATACTTCAGCTCCTTCAGTCCTTTCTCTAACTCCTCTATTGGGCTCCCCGAGCTTTGCAACCCCATAGGAAGAACAACAATATCAACCAACCAGACACCCCCAGAGCTCCTGGGGATTAAATCACCAATCAAAGAGTACACATGGAGGGACCCATGGCCCCAGCCGCATCTGTAGCAGAGGATGGCATTGTCTGGCATCAATGGGAGGAGAGGCTCTTGGTCCTGTCTCGAAGCTTGATGGCCCAGTGTAGGAGAATGCCAGAGTGTTGAGGTGGGAGTGGGTGCATGGGAGTGGGAGCATCCTCATAGAAGCAGGGGAAGGGGCATGGAAGAGGGGGGAACCAGGAAAGGGATAACATTTGAAATGTAAATACATAAACTATCAAAAAAAGAGAAAGAAATAGCAATACTAGTAGAAATAGAAAAAAAAGAAAGGGGGTGAGGCAAAACAATGAAACATGGACAGGAATCCTCAGAGGCAATTTTAGAAAGAGGAACACCTAGGAAGAAACAGACAATAATCTGAACAAGAATAAGATCCTGGAAGCAACAGAAAACAACTCAGAGTTGGGAGAACGAGGAGAAGGAGGAAGAGGAGGGGGAAGAGGAGGAGAGGAGGAGGAGGAGGGGCAACAATAACAAACAAAATTACAACTGAGACCCCAATATGTTAAATGGCTTAATGCAGATGTTACCCCCCAACCCCAGATTAAGAACAAAATGTGTATCACACAACTACAAGCGATGGCCTTTCAGACTGTCCACCCTGGAAAGCCAATGTCAGGAAAATACTATTTTGTTCCCATAATACACCTGTTGACGTGAAAAAGTGCTGTCTAGGGAGGATTTATGCGAGGTGCACGTTCAAATGAGCAGCAGACTCTCCAACTTTCTTAGTGAGCAAATCTTGAAGTAGTTAGCATCGTAGCCTCCTAGACTGAACTGGGGCAGTTCTACCCAGTGACTTTCAGGCTGCCGTGCTCTCTTCCTGTCAATAAAACCAGCAGAAGAACCAACACATGGTGTTTTAAATCTGTAGTGTCCAAAGGCTTTACTCATCTTCCAGAAGCAAGCTCCAATTCAGTCATGAGGAAAGCTCTCCACCCATAAAAAGACTTAAGGAAATAGTAAGAGAGAGGGAACTTTCAATTAAGGCTCATGGATTGTGGCTTAGTTCATGAACTAACAAACATGGACTACCAATCACCTTCTCTGTTCCCGACCTTCTACGGCCCACTTATCCCTTACTAAATAGAGACACACATTTCCTCTGTTCAGATCCTGGTCCCCACAATTGAATCTTTCTAGTAGTCTGTCAGCTGGGAGGATGATGCTCAGGCTTAAGTACAAAACTCTGTGGAGTTTCCTCCCTGTTGTGTTACACACTAAAATCTGTGCCTATTTTTTAATGAATTGTATAAAATAATTATATGGTAGATGGCGTTGGCGGTGCACACCTTTACTGCCAGTACAGGGCTGAGGAGCAGAAGGACGGACGGGCAGGGAGAAAGGCAGAAATATCTGAAAACCTGCCTGGTCTACCTTATTTTTTTTAAGGTTATACAGAACAAAAAGTTTAAAACCCTGTACTGTTGCTATCATGTCTTCATTTTTTCCCTTCTCTATCAGCATTCAGTTTGTTCAACAAGACAGAGCAGATCTCAGCTCTCATTGTTGCCATGGTAGCTATTTCCAGTCAAATAAAATATAAACCAAAGAAGGGACTTGGTACTTACAAATGTTTGGTAAAAGTCGGGGACATGACTAGAGTCCGTGGGCTAACAAGTAAGTGACGAGAAAGGCAGCAGCTGTGTGGAATGAAATGCAAGACTTCCTGGAGCATCCCATAAGGCAAATGAGAGATGCCACGCTGTGCAAGAACTAGGTTAGCGGTAGTAAAACCAGATTTAAGTTTTTAAATCATCTCACTTGCTTATTGCCATAGTTCCATTGCTAAAATACACTGGCACAAAGGAGCTTAAGGAAAGGGGTTTTTGTTTGTTTGTTTGTTTTTAACCTCACAGCTCCATTATTGGTGGCAATTAAGAGAGGAACTTGAAACAGCTATCACATACACACTCAAGAACAGAGAGAGGTGTATGTGTGTGTGTGTGTGTGTGTGTGTGTGTGTGTGTGAGAGAGAGAGAGAGAGAGAGAGAGAGAGAGAGAGAGAGAGAGAGATGAGATTTCCCACCTCTATTCCATTCATAATCTAAATCCAAGGAATGGCGTTACCCACATCATTTAATGAAATGAAGTAATTCGCAACAGACATACTCACCAGCCAACCACTAGACAATGCCTCAAGGACACTTTTCTGAGGTAATTCCAGATCGTGTTAGGTTATAAATTAAAACTAATAATGGCATTTATCCTTCAGAAAAGGTAAAGTAAAAGCTTATATTTGAATACTCTAAATAACTCTTGTATACAGTGAGTCTATAACAAACCCCTTCTCTTCTTTCACAACCACGTCCTCCAAAAATCTGCCGTATCCTTTATGTGGAGAAGTCTCTATGAGAAGGGTGCAGTGTGCACAAATGGCATTCCATTCCAAGGTAGTAACTTACCACACGTGGAGGAGTGGTTTATTATTTATACACAGAGCAATAGCTAACATATTCATGTGCTAGCTTCTTTATGAAAAGAATATTCTAGTTCACTGAGTTATTATGTACTAATAGTGAAGGTTTAAAACAATGTGTGTGTTACACCTTCCTTATTTAAACTATAAAAAACTGTCCTATTAGCAAGAGCATTATGAAGTCTTTGTATAATTAATAAAGAAAATGAGGCAAATGAGGAATCGAAATATACTCCTGGCTTTTCTGAACATCTGTTTTGAACAAACAAAAAGCTTACCATGAGAAGCCCATCTAATGACTGAACTGACTGAACTGATATTTTCATGCCTGTTGATGGATATGAGAAGATTTATAAGAGGATGTAATTGATGATGGTAATACAGTAGAGACAACCTAAAGTATTTCCAATTCTATGGAACCAGTGGTTGGCAATAGGGATACTGAAAGTATAATTCAACTAACTCTTAGAGCCTCTATAAGTATTGCTTAAAAATGAACCTTTAACAGACATTCTTCAGATTTAAAACAGGATACATTTAAAACAAAGCAGATGATATTTAATAGTTTCTTTCACAGATTTTTAAAAAATTCAGTATCAGAAAGGTTACAAGTGTGCTTTTTATGTCATTAATACGACTATCCTGCTTTATTACAGTTCAATTATTACAACAGCCATGTCACTGTCCCTCTTCATAGCCAAGTGTGTGGGGCCAATTCAGAGTCCAGAAATTTATGTATAAAAGAAAGAATGATACACTGAATATTTCTAGAAAGAAGGGTATTACTAAAAATCCACTTTGTTTTCTCTTTCATGGAGATCTTGTTTGGGGACAAAGATTCTATATCTAGAAGATGCCACTGTGACAATGCTTCATCCTTGTTCATAGAAATAATGGCCTTAGCTGGCATATAACACATCGCTGGCTTAATCTACAATCACGTTGATCGCTCGGCAGAATTCAAATGATTTCATATTAACTTCTCAGACACTGATTTATAGTATTTTCAGAGTTACAACATATGAATCACACACAACAGAGCTATTTACTATGCTACATTGGCAGGTCCTAAAGCTAAAATAATTTGTCATGAGAGTGAGCTGTCTTTCTTTTAAATAAATTAACGATCAATAGAAAATGTTCAGTTTCTACTGAGTCCAAGGCCTGAGTCACACAAACCTTGTTAGGTCCTCTTGTCCAAGGATAACCCAAAGCATTATAGACAAAGAGTGGGAATCAAATTAGGAGTGGATGGGAGAACAGCAGAAGACCGATGGACACAAACCTACCAAGCAGAGAACCAAGTCGAACAATTTAAATTTCTGTTGGCTAACACAATCAAACAACGCATACTAGATTTCTTAGCTCTGTTTGTCCACTTTGTGTTTTAAAATGCGCCCGCACTAAACTGTTAGGCTAAATGCAACTTGCACAGTATTTGAACCTGTACCGATAAAGGTCAGAACAAATAAAGTTGACGCTTACAGCAGGGATGTAATGTGCTTGCCCAGCAGGCTCAAGACATTGATTCTCAACGAACAAACAAACAAACAAACAAACAAACAAACGTTGGAAGTTTAATGATATTGTACCCAGACTAATTTTTTTAAAGATTCATTTGTTTCTATTTAATGTTTATGGGTGTTTTGCCTGCTGTCTGCGCACCACATGTGCTCAGTGCCTTAACAGGCCAGGAGGGGGAGTTACAGATGCTTGTAATTGTAAGCTGCCAGGTGAGTACTGAAGAGCAGCAAGTGCTCTTAACTGCTGAGCCATTTCTCCAGCCCCTTGCGTTTGTTTTTTAAAGACAGGTCCCCGTTATACAGTTTAGGGAAGACTTGGATTTACGATGTAGCCCAATCCTCCAACTTTAAAGCCTCTCACGTGCTGGGATTACAGACATGCACTACTATGTCCAGCCTAAATGTTTTTCATTTTGATGATGACCTAATATGTCCCCATTAGGACATGGTAGGCAAATTTATACTATCTTTTCAATTTTCTTGTGAAGAATAAAATGCCACAAAGTGGTAGTGTAAAGTTGGTCAAAATCCATAAACGTGGACGTCTTAGAGGTGACCTTGCTGCTGGTCTTTAGCTGAACTGTTATGGGATCTAGCTGCCTTCTAGATTTAAGTTTATTCCCAGTGGTAAGTGCTACTCCCAGGCTTAATCGGAGAAGCTTCTCTTTGCAGTGAACTGTGGTGAATGAAGAGGTTCGTGACCACTCGAGGTGCTGAGAATCGGTGGTTGTTGAATGCTGAACTAGAACAGAGCATAAACCGCCAAGGCTCAGGGATCATAGCAGAGGAGGGGGCAGGAGGAATGTAAACACTGGAAGATAGGGAAAGCTCTGAGTTGCTGTCTTCTGGGCAGGACTGTTACACACATGACCTCAAGCTGGGCTGAGTGTTTGCATGGCCTGTACAAGATGGGACCTATTAGGAGGCCATCATGGATCAGAAGCAGGGGCTTCAGGGCTCCACGCCTCCTTGAACTACTGTGGCTACTGATGATGAATTCTGTCACTGTCTTCAACTGTGTGTCCACTGAGGAGTCCATCAGGCTCAATGTATAGCTTCAAAGCCGTTGTCACAGACACTCCTGATTAAAATCAATGGGTCTCAAAGGGTGAGGAGGAGGAAGAGAGATGATGGTGGAAAAGAGATTTTGTGGGGAAGTGGGGAAACTGGGGGTGGGAAGTAGATAAGAGAAAATGAAGGGTTGCAGTAATCAAAATGTGCTTTATACGTGTATGAGTTTTCCAAAACAAAAGAATCAAAGAAAAGGAAAAACATTTCCAAAGGAAATGCTTAAAATTCTGATTAAAACAACTCTGCTCTGAAATATTTTTAAATCAAACTATGAGTTATGTAGTGAGTCATGAGTGGCTCCGAGGAATAACGTGAACAACTCTCCCGTGTGGCGGGGTTAGTGGTTTGCCTACGTTCATCTTTGGAGAAGCCACGTTCCTGGGAAAGTATGCTCTTCTCCTAACAGAAATGCCAGTATTTTCATGCAATACTGAAAACTCTGCATGAGATCTGGATGATCCCCTGGGTCACCTAATGCCAGTTTTTAAACTATTTAAGTTATGTGTGCATGTGGGGGGTTAGGTGGGGTTGTGCATGTGTGCAAATGCACACACACACAGAAACGCACACTCATATCTATGTGAGGTTATGTGCATATGAGTGTGGATGCCTTCAGCAGCCAAACGGGGCTGTCAAATGCCCTGGAGCTGTTATTACATGAGCCTGTGAGACAATTAACCTGGGGACTAGGACTTGGTTTCAGGTCTTCTAGAAGGGTAGGAAATGCTCTTAACCAATGAGTCATCTTTCCAGCTCCATCTCATGTCAATTTTGACAGCATGTTTTTAGGACAGCAGGTTTAGAGATTTAAAAGGTTTCTTCTACTATCTTATTATCAGAATTATAATAAAATACCCTTGCTCTGATAATGTTTTAAAGGTATATGTATTTTCCTTTGTACTCATCATCAATGATCCTAGCATTTTAGATATCAATTTCTCATTTATATTTTATTTATTGTTATTATTTTCTGCGTATGTTATGGTAAAGAGAATGGGCTTGCATTCAATAATCAGAAATAAACATTAGGAGGTGTATGCATTAGGCTAAACATTCTGGCATAATTCAAATGGCAGCAGTTTTCTAGATTTAACAGGAAAAGTATGATAACAGCAACTTGATATTCTGGTTCTTCAAAAGGTTAAGTATGTTGACCGAGGACTTTTCCCTAGCTGGAACCTGGCAAAGGCTAGTCTTGGAACTCTGAAAATTGCAAAGTTACGGGCAGTCTGCTACATGCCTGCGTGCTAGACTAGAAAACAGGGCTCTGGTTTATTCGTGTAGATAAGGTTCTGCATCCTATACAATCAGATGAGGAATTTGTGAAAGGGGCGGGTCCTAGCATATGGGAAGAAAGGAAAGTAATTTCACCATTCCAAGGGATTTTACAAAATGATCTTCTTGTGCCAAATCACCAAGTCAGCCAATTTTGCTCCTTTTCTATGCTGGTGTCCCTTTCTCCTGAATGGTATATTAAAACAATTTCATTTTTTATTAGTTTCCTAACTGTTATCTTGCTACTGCTCTGTCTAGATTCCTTTACTATTCGAGGGTCTTTTTCTGATGCTTCCTCCCCAAGCTGCAATGTAATCTCTCGTGTTCTCACAAGGGCAGCTTTCAAATGATAGGTGAAAACTCTTGGCTGAGTCCAGATTGGGGTTTTTGTTTGCTTCCACTGCAAACATGATTCTTTGTGCAGATCTAGATCCTTCCGTTTCTTTTAATACGCCTATGCTACAAGTTTTAAGTGATTGGTTCCTTGAAGTTAAAGCCTTGGCTAGAAAAATTACTCAGGTCGTCATCCAGCATCTTTTAAGGCTCTCCGTGTCTTACACACGTTTTGTGTTACTCCTGTTGGAGGGTTCTTCACCTCGAGAAAATCCTGGCACCTCAGGTTCTTCAGCTACCACAAAAATGTTTGTGAGGCAGGCCAGTCTCCTACGCACAGCGTTCATCTAAAGAGACTCCTACCCTGAGCCCGGCTGTTCTTTGCACACAATTTAGAAGAATCTCAGGTTTGCACTCCCCTTCCCGCACTGGGAGACTCAGGAGAACTTCCAAAGCACACGCCCACCTCCCGCGAGGGCACTGGACTACGCACGCGCGGATCCGCTGAGACGTCACCTCGGCGACTAGTAGTGACGTCAGAAGGCGCGCCTGGCCGAAACCTGTCCGGATTCTGCGGGCGGGAGTCCTGCCCCTTGGAGCTCATGGTGCGCTGTGGTTGCGCGTTGTTGAGAAAGGTCCGTGTCGGGGGCTCATCCCCCAGCTTTGCTGTCTCTCGCCGCTCTTCTCCTGGGTTGTCGTTCCTTAGTTCCCGCTGTCGTGGGAGAAGACTGTGTCTCTGTAACATGGTTACAGGCATGTAACCCAAACATGCCTGTTTGGGGTCCAGCTATAGGGAATTCCTATAATGTTCCCCAAAGCACGTAGGAGGATAGTTGGGCTACCTGACTGCGGTTTAGACACAGCATTACGGTGTACGAGCCGTGCAGAGGCTTTTTTCTGTGTTTGTTAGTTTTGGTTCTCGTTGTTTAAAAGACTGTCCATAACCTGCTTTTATACGTTTCCCCTCCTTGGCACTGCTTTTAATATTTTTTCTGAAGACTTTTTCTGGAACCCAAAGTGTGTAATTGCTGTACCGCGTACAGAGATTTTACGTCAGTTTTTATGTAATGCCTGACTTAGAATCCATTTTTATAACAATCTGCAACCAACTGCTTCGATTTAAAAAAAAAAAATCACAGTGAGCTAACTAGCAACAGTTTGTGAACGTTAGAAGTCACCTTATTACATAAACTGTTATTATTAACAGCCATTTAAGATTGCAGCTCTTATAAATGAGCTTCCCTAAGAAATATGACAAATCTAAAGAATAAAGGAAAAGTCACACATTGAATCCAGCTTTAAAAGCCCTTACCAAGAATATCTCAGGGTGGTCAATCTTCAGTTTTTTTAAACCCACAGATACTTTTGATACCCAAAAATACTGCAAATTGACAAAAATGTGAATATTAATTTACTCTGTAATTTGAAAGCCTGGGATTAAGACACAAGAGCTTTATAAGAAATTACTTATTTAGTGAGGGTAACTAAATGTTGATTAAGAACCAGAAGGTATAATACAATGTCTGAGGAAGCCTGCAAAGTCAGAGAGTCAATGAGAGTGAGATTTCAAGGATGCCTCAGACCACAAAACCATAAACCATATTTTAGTCGTATGTGAGGATACATGGAAACTCTGACACCAGAAAATGGGTTTATGATAGAGAGAACAAATGATAATCTGTGTAGAGGAGAAAGCATGACTAGAGTGGCAGGGAGAGTGGGCAGCTCATAGAAAAGAACAGTAGAGCTCAACAAATGACGGTCACCCCGGTGAGATCTGCTGAGGGCTTTGAATACAGCACTGTGAACTTTATTGTTTCATAAGCAGTAAAACCCCAAAGTCACGATTGTTTCTGAGTAAAGAGAAACATAGACGTCAGGTTCGCTTAAGGGGAAAAAAAGATGCTCTTGGCTCCTGGTGGTGCGTGCATTAAGAAGGAATGACGAGACCCTGAGAGACCATTTGGAGTTAACAGTCAAGGTTCTAAGGGAACAGTGATTCTGGAAAGGAGTTAGGCTTCTTGGAAAGCAAAAATTACAGTAAAAAGCCGTCCGTTTGTTCAATCTGGATGAGCAGATAATTAACTGAGGGAACAGCTTTTTGTTGCTGTTGCTGCTGCTCTTTAGAACATTTTGTTTTGGAGGGATCCATCCAGTGGCTACCCACCAACAGGTTACTTATTTAAAGGGTTTTTCATGTAAACAGAAGGCAGTTCTGCTTTCAGTTGTTTTAAACTATTAAAAGCTTAACCTTTTCACAGGGGAGCATTACTAGTACCTACTGAGGTCACCCTGGAGAGAAGGTTTAGAATGAAAACAGAAAGGACAGACTCCTTGAGGCTAGGTGAAGCATTTGATCATTAAGGGAGAGAGAGTGGGAAAGGAGGTAGTGCAAGAAAGGGCTATACATACAGGTGCTATACAGACAGCTTTGATTCTTTCCTCAAAGAAGCCTCAGTAGAATGAAACCAGAACCTTTTAAGTTAATAGAATATTTGATGTATAAGTATCCTCTCTCTCTCATTTTCTTAAGTATGGAAATTTCATTGATAACCTAAGAATCTTCACCAAGGGAGGAAGCGGTGGAATGGGCTACCCTCGTTTAGGTGGAGAAGGTGGAAGAGGTGGTGACGTCTGGGTTGTGGCCCATAAAAATATGACCTTAAAACAACTTAAAAACAAATACCCTCAGAAACGGTTTGTGGCCGGAGGAGGAGCAAACAGTCGGTAAGTGCTTATGGGATGGTTCTCAGCTTCATGAAAGTCAAACTCTTCTGGGGAAACCAGAATATAGAGCTTTACTAATAACTCAAATTACCTTCTGTATTCTCATCAAGCAAAAGTCTAACATGACTATTTTGGTGGGTTTGACCTTTGTCCATTTACTCTCCCAGTGTCTCTTTTCTATTTCCTCCTGGGAATAGATGTTATCTGAATCCGTACTTTGTTCCAAACTTACCTTGGGCAAAATTTCAGTAGGGCCCCAGCGGCTCCCTACCGTGGAGAGGCTTTCATTTATAGTTCTTCCACCCAGATACAACCACTAGCCGGTTGGACTTGACTTTTCTAATACATTTCTGTGGTTTTACAAATGTAATCATGTGTTTGTGTATAAAGTCCAGCATAGAGAAATAAGATAACAGAGCACAGTATTTTGCAACGCCCTCTTCTTTTCATGCCTCAACCTTTTCATGCCTAAAATTATTCAGAAAGCTGTGTATCACAGTATTAGAGTTAGCATTTTATGACTTGCCAGTTTAGGCTAATGTTGGTACTGTCCTTTTATATTGCCATAGCCACAATATTTTAATAATATTGTTTAATATTATGTTTAATAATAATAATTGTTTAATAATATTGTTTAATAATAATGTTTAATAAAGTAACGTTTAAGTAGCCAATTCGTCTCTCCCAGCTTAGTACTCCAGTTGTGGTCAGCTTTTTAGAAAAGTGACATTCATTAGATTTGCTGGGTCTTTGTACTTGATTTGTGTCATAGCAGTCATCTTTGGATGTCAGATATAATATGTATATATATCTCAGTTCATTTCAGGTTTAAATGACTTAGTGCTTAACTCAGTAGCAACTTATTTCCATTTTTATAGGTCATGTTAGTATAAAATGTAAAAACATAGGAATAACTGTTCTTTTCGAATTTAACCTTTTAATATCTGCTTTAGTGAGAAAGGCTGACTGTTAGTCAACGTTGTAAATGATTTCATTCAGTGGTGTTCTGTCTTGTTTTGTAGGGTTAGTGCACTGAAGGGCTCTAAGGGAAAGGACTGTGAAGTGCCCGCTCCCGTGGGTATCTCAGTAACTGATGAAAACGGAGAAGTGCTAGGTGAGGCCTGGCTTCTACACCTGTGCGAGATGAGCACATTTTCCCGAGTTAATCAGGAAATCCCTAACTTGTGAGGAGAATGTTCCTTAATATTAAAATTACATTGTTTATTGTGTGCATTGGGAGTCCACACACGTGGAGGTTGGAGGATGATTTACAAGTCAGTTCTCTCCTCCCATCCTGTGGAGTCTAGGGATACCTGGGATGACTCGGGTCATCAAGGTTGGTGCCAAGTGCCTTCACACACAGCCATCTCACAGAAGAAAGGTTTTTAACATTTATAACTTTACCTACTGGCTTATTAAAGATTTTTTAAATGGATATAAAATGTATTCAAAAGCTTACTGCTATATTTAAGATGGCTTTAAAGAGGTAAGGATACAACTTGGTTTTAAAACATACAATCAGCTTCCTTCTAGCTGTGTACAAAACTGTTTCTTTGGGGTCAGTATTTATTTGCCTTGTGTCCATGATAGACAAACACTTTATCTCCAAGACAGCCCTAGAGAGTTGCTTTTAAAAGTGTGTTTTTTAAGAAATTTAATTTTATAGTTTAGCCCTTTAGATTTTTAAATTGGAATTTCTTGACATATTTATGCAACAAAACATATTGTTTTAATCTATTAATGTTTTTGTCTTTCCTCTTAAAGGAGAACTCAATAAAGAGAAAGACAGAATTCTGGTTGCTAAAGGTGGCCTTGGTGGTAAATTACATACAAATTTCCTACCTTTGAAAGGCCAGAAGCGAATAATTCACCTTGACCTTAAAGTTATAGCTGATGTAGGCTTAGTAGGGTAAGTATCACTTATATTCTTATCATATGTCTATCAGACAGTTCAGGACTACAAAATGAATTAAATAATAATTTTGGGTAATATGTATTCCTAGTTTATATAATTTGTATGTTAGTACTTTGAGCTAAAAATACAGTTGACCCTTAAAATTTTAAGAGTTTTAAGGCACAAATTTCATCACTATATTCCTGTATATAATTTTTCTTTCTTCCTTCCCTTCCTCCTTTCTTCCCTCTCTCCTCTTGCTTGCTTGCTTACTTACTTCCTGGAACCCTATGTTGCACGTGTTGGTTTGCAAATTACCATACAGTTCTGGCCAGCCTCAGACTCGTGAGCCTACTGCTTCCCCTCTTAGGTGCAGGTGTGGTGGTTTAAGGAGAGCAGCCCTCAGCCCTCGTAGGTGCATATGTTTTAACACTTGGTCCTCAGTTGGTGGAACTGTTCAAGAAGGATTAGGAGATACGGCTTTGTTGGGGGAGGTGTGTCATTGGGGGTCCAGATTTTAAGGTTTCAAAACCCCACACCATTCTTACTTAGTTCTCTTTACCTCATGTAGACTCTCAGATACTCCTGCAGGCTGTCTGTCTGCTGCCACACTGCCTGCCATGATGTCCATAGGCAGTAATCTTCTAGAGCCCCAAATTAAACTCTTTTTTATCATGATGTTTTGTCATGGCAATAGAAAAATAACTAGGACAACAGGCAGGAGATGCACACATGCGCTCACCTGGACCTCTCCCACTTCATACAATCCAGGGACCAAACCCAAGGAATGGCGCCACCCACTTACAGCATAGGTCTTTCCATATCAGCCAGCACAATGAAGATAGTCCCTCACAGACTTACCTACAGGCCAACCTCATGTAGATAATCCCTCACTGACACTCTTCTCAGCTGACTCTAGATTGTGTCAGGTTGACAATTAAAAGTAAACATCACAGTCCCCATGCCTGGGTCTGTATATAACTGGATTCCTGGAAAACTTAACTACCAACAGCCTGTTGTTGACCTTTGAGTTCTTATTTTGTGTTATTTGCATGTTACATGTTATATGTACTAGATGTGGTAAAAATTGTATACATTCATTATGTGTTTTATAGGTGGTGTGGAGTTAGAGAAAGAGAGAGAGAGAGAGAGAGAGAGAGAGAGAGAGAGAGAGAGAGAACTGGAGAGCTGCTCTGTGATTAAAAGCATTTGAGGTACTTATAGAGGACCTGGGTTAGTTAGTTGTTAGTTCCCACTGCCCTCATGGTTGCTCAAAAAAGAAAAAAAATTCATTTTCATTTAGTTGCAAGAAACTATTTTTCCTTATTTATTTGGACTCTTCACCATTTAGTGAGGAGTCGTTTAATCTTCATGATTTGGTGTGTTTCCTAGAGGTTTGTCTGCTGTGGACACAGGAGTTACTTAGACTCTTTGGGTTAGTGAGGAGCTGTTCTGTGTCAGGGGACGTGGAATGGTTTAGAGAGCCGTGTGTGCTGGGTAGATGTACATTCCTTGGTGCTTGAGTGGAACTTCAGTAAATATTCGTTAAGTCCATTTGATATATGATGTGAATAATTCTCTGTCTAATTTTTGTCCAGATGACCTGTCTAGTAGAAAAAATGGGGTATGCATATCATCTCTTATTAATGGATTGATGTTAATCCGTGTCTTTAAACCCAGTACATGTTTTATGAAACTGGGTTCCCCAGCGTCTGGTGCATACATATTTAGAATAGAGCTGTGTTTTGGTTAGTTCTTCCCCTGATCAGAATGAAGCGCCCCTTCTTTATCTCTTCTGACTAGCCTTAGTTTGAAGTCTGTTTTGTCAGATTCTACGATGGTGACTCCTGCTTGCCTCCTGGTCCCATTTGATTGGGGTACTTTTGTCCATCCTTTCAGTCTGTGCTGTGCATATCTTTAAAGATAAGGCACATAAGCTACAGATAGATGGCTATTGTTTCTTGATGCATTCAGTCAGTCAGCCTGTGTGTTTTGATGAAGAGCTGAGGGCAGTGATTTTAGAAGTTATTACTGAAATGTGTGTGTTAGGCAGTCATTAAGTGGTTGGTTTCAGAGTTGTTTGTGTTCTCAGTGGTGTTTTATGACTTCATATTTCCTTCCACGGTCTCTCTGTTGTGCTCATTCCTCTCATCAGCCTCAACTTCCTGTGTTCTCTTTAGGTTTGGTTTGTTGGATAGAATTTATAGGGCTGTTTATATCATGGAAAGTGTTTCTTTATCCTTCAATTATGACACATAGTTTTTGCTGCCAATGTTACTCTAGCCTGGCCATCATAGTCTTTTAGGAGTTGGAATGTACTGCTCCAGGCTATTCTGGCCTTCAGAGTTTCCATGGAGTTTTTCTTTATATGTGGCTAGTGTTTTTTCTCTTGCAGCTTTCAATGTGCTTTCTTTGCTCTGTATACTTAGCACTTATGTTGTAACTATGACATGCTGTGGTGATTTTCTTTTCTGGTCTGGTTGTTTTGTAATCTGTGTGTTTCTTGTATTTCTATGGCTATGCCTTTTCTTAGTTTGGCAAAGTTTTCTTCTGTTATCTTGTCAAAGCTCTAGCCTATGCCATTGATTTGGGATTCTCCTCCCTCATCAATCCCTATAATTCAAAAGTTTGGCCTTTTTAATGGTGCCCCATGTTTCCTGTGTTCCTTTCCTGTGTGTGTGTGTGTGTGTGTGTGTGTGTGTTTTAATTTTTCATATTTCTTGCCTATTTTGCTTAGTTCCTTAACTTTATTTTCCATTCCTAATTCTTCCCTCTGTTGAATCCATTCTACTTGTTAAAAGCTTTCCTTTTAGTTTCCTAGTTGAATTGCTGGGTTTTTCAGTCCCATCATCATTTCAGCTTGATCCTCTTCCAAGTCCTGGATTGTCTTGTCAGTTCCATCAGCTTTGTTTGTGTTGCCATGGGCATCACTCAGTTATTCCCCTTAAGTTCTTTCTTCTTAATTTCATTGAGCTGTTTTCACTAAATTTTCATTGATTTTCACTAAAGTCAGTTGAATTCTTTGATGAAGCATATGGTTCTTTTAAATTCTGTGTCCTGGAGTTCATCTACATAATTCTCATTGGCAAACATTTCAAAAGACTGGTAGGTTTTAGAATGAAGATACTGGCTTGATCATTTTGTATCGTTTATATTTTTGCAGTGAGGTCTATGTATATGGACTTTTGTTGGTTTGGGCATGTGGACTTTGCTGGTTCTAAGTCTTAGATAGAGAACGTTGGGTTAGAAAAGAGGATGTATGAATAGGCTGGGCCTGCAGGCTGGAAATGGCTTGAGTGGAATAGAGTCAGTCAGATGAGCACAGTGCACTGGGGCAGGATACAAGATGTGCCTTTTGGTGCCTGGATTGGGGGTAGGGGTGGGAATCGGGAGTAGATAGGACTAGATGGGAAAGTTGGAGATGGCATGGGTCAGTAAATTTTTTTTCTTCAAAAAAAAACTAAGGCATATTTTATTAGTCATGGTTCTCTAGAGGAACAAAACTTATAAAATCCAGGGCAAAGGACTGTGATAGATGATGCTATCTATGGACTCAGCAGCAGAAAATTCTAAACTGTGGAAAAGAAGCTCTGTGGGACAAATGACCCAGTTTCTTTAAAAATAAATTGCAAAAGAGAAGCAAAATGGAAGGTAAGGGTATGTGAAAATGATTTCAGAGGCACTCCAGATAATTATAATTCCAGTACTTTATTTCAATTTGTACTCAAACAACCAGATTTTAAAAATGGGAGACCCCTGAGCTAAAACTGACCAGAATGCTTCCTCCCTGAGGGTTAGCTTTCGTGGAAACAGAAAGCACACTGTAAGCTTCCAAAGGAGGAAGGCAACCCAGTCTTACCCAGCTGTGACACCTGTGACGCTGTCAATAACCAGCATGTCACCATGCTCCTAAGGGTGCAATAGTGGCACATGCACATTGGCAGGAGCCCAAAGTCTCTAGCTAGACTTATACTCATCATATCGGCACTTGGAAGTCAGAGGCAGATGGATCTCTGTGAGTCTACATAGTGAGTTCCAGGACAGCCAGCCAGGACTACACAGAATACCCTGTCTCAAAAAGCCAAAAAAAAGAAAAAAAAAAAAAAAAAAGGAAGGGGGGCCTGGTTCTCTATAGCCTGGTAGTCCTGGAACTCTGTAGACTGGGGTGGCCTTGACCTCCCCTCTGCCTCCCAAGTGCTGGGATTAAAGGTGTGTGCTATAACCACCTGGTAGGAATTTACTTCTTGTCAGAACAGAGTTAAAGAGTGGAGTTGAATGAGAATTCTTGAATGCTTGTAAGAAAACAAGTGTCTTGTGACCCAGTTTCTTCAAAACTCCAAACTGTTCTTGGAATGTATTTTCATGCTCCTTCCAGGTGTTGCAGATAAGATTGAGTTTTCTTCCATTGTTGTTATTCATGTTCCTCTATGGAAAAGCATGTATTTGCCACTTGTGACTTAGTCTTGTGATTGAACAACTTGATTCTTTTTAACCCCCAAGTATAAATTTCCTGATGCTCTGATTAAACTTGGCTATTGCTTGAGACTTTAGTCCACCTCATTTTTAGCCCCCACTTCCCCAGGTTCACAGCACTAACTAAAGTAGTAAACACATGAAATGTTGAGTATTCAAAAGCATGCAACTAATTCTGGTTTTGTTATAATTTGCATATGTATTTCAGATTCCCAAATGCTGGAAAATCCTCCTTACTGAGTCGGGTTTCCCATGCAACACCTGTGATTGCAAGTTATGCATGTAAGTATAATTGGTGTATTTTAATGGGTGAGGTAAGTTTTCTTTGCATAAGACTAATAGAAGTCTGAGTTTAGCTTTAATTTGAAAGCTTTCAGCAGTTAGAATCTATGCATTTTTTTTAATCTTTCAGACTACTACAGTCCTTGTTACAAACATTGCTGCATTTATTCCTCTGTTGAACATCACTTAGTTGGTTACTATAGGATTTTAACGCTACTTAGCTCGTGTTATGTACACTGTGATAAATACTGGGAAGACATAAACATTTTTACTAATTTTATAAGAATTTTTTTTCTAGGAACCATATTAGGCTATGCTGCTAGAAAAACTGGTAAGCAGAACTTACCAGCAATGTTGTGAGATTAATTACACTCAGACTAGGGTGAAAGGAATGTGTGTGTTTGTGTGTTTGCACATCACTGATAAATATAAGGGGAGGACAGTGTTAAAGAGCAAAAGTGACTGCTGTAGGTAGACTCTGCTGAGGGACTGTGCTTAGGCAGAGATAAGCACAATGATTATGATTAATCAGAGCTTTAGAATAGAGGTAAAGGGTCTTTAAGCTGTGAAAAGAGCCTATACACAGCTTAGTAGTTACAGGAAATTTGTTATAAAAACATGAAGTAAGAGACAAAGGTGGGAAGTGAGATTAAAGTCAGATCAAATTCCATAGACTACACCGGTTGTCTCTCATCGTATTAAACACCTTAAAAGTATTCAGAAGACTTTATCTAAGGGATAAAATAGACTTTCCAACGTTCTCTTAGCAATACTATAGAAAGTGGTTGGTATAAAGCATAAATGAATCTGGAAGAATAGTTAGTCTGCTAGTGCAGTAGCTGGATGAGATACAGGAAAAGATTAGGTTAAAGGTATTGAATGAATATGAGACAGTATTTTCCATTATTAAACAAAAGCCCACACAATGGCAGTCAAGTTGACCAACCAGTTTAGTCCTGTAGAAGGAAAGACAAAAGTCCTAGGAGAGAGCTAGTACAGAAATGGAAGGCGTAAGAACAGCTCAGATGAGAACTCTCCCAGGCCCTGTGTGGTACAGTTAACAGTACTTCCTGCTAAGTCTGACTTTCAGCAAGTCTGACATGTGGCAGAAGGAGAGAACTGAGTCCTGTAGGTATTCTCTGACCTACATATGCATACCATGCCATGCGCAAGTCCTTCCCCCAAATATATAACTACATAAAGGTAACAGACTCTTAAAAAGAAAGAAAACTGTTACTGGAGAAGCAGTGATTGTCGTGATCAGAACCTGAGTCCCTAAGCATTCTCAGGCTGCCCTGACCATGCAGCAGGGCTTTAGGCTCAAGCATAGAAGTCTGTCTTCAAAGTACAATATGAATGACAGATAACTTAGTACCCATTTCAACAAACTAAAATGGGATTAAATATTCAGCAAATAGATATTATTCAACCTATATATAATATTGACATTTTTCTAGAGTCTTTAGTTTTTTATGCCTTCCTTAATTTACTGCCATTTCTCCTTTCAGTTACAACACTAAGGCCTGAACTTGGAAAGATTATGTACAATGATTTCAAACAGGTTGGTAGTTTTAAATTAAAACATGGTTGGTTTTGTTTTGGGTTTTCCTCTCTTTGATAGAACTTTTAAAAACATTTTTTTATTTTTAAACGTGTGTGTGTGTGTATGTGTGTGTGTGTGTGTGTGTGTGTGTGTGTGTGTCTTTGTATGAAGTCAGATGGGTGTCGTTTGCTGGAGCTGGAGTTGCTATCTGATGGTGTGCTAGGAATTGCTCTTCGATTCTCTGCCAGAAAGCATACGCTCCTGACCACTGAGCTCTCTTGCCTGGTAGTAGGACTTTCATATTTACGTGTGTGGATGGTCTTGAAGGAAAAACAGGGGTTAAAGGAAAAAACTATGGACAAAGTAATTCCGCTCAACATTATTATAGTAAAACAAGAATTTAATTTCTTCTCCTCCCAAATGCTATGCCCACTTCATCTATACAGAATTATGTCTTTGTTATGCTTTTCCTAGTCTGAATCTTCTCAGTATATGTCTTTATTTTACTACCCCAGGGGATTGTTAATCTCCGGTTCTTAAAGTGACTTTCTATAGAAGCTGTAGTACTTCTGTGAAAACTGTCTAATTCCAAGTTTCTGATTCTGAAAAGGGGGAAGGTGGGTGGTTCCTCAATGTTTTTCTTTATATTCTCCTTAGGGAAGAACTGTGGTTGCTTTATATACCCAGAGAGGCCTGCACGCCTGCATGTGGAAGGATTAACTGTGTTAAGTCTAGAGAACAGAATAGTCAGTTTAAAAAAGTAATGGATTATGAAGCCATAAAAAGCTAAGATCTTGAGTACATACTGCTGAGGGAAGAAGCCGAAAGGCTATCTTCTTCTAATTTCAACTATTGGTGCTCTAGTAAAAGCAAGCTATGGCAAAACAAAAAGGTCAATTTTGTCAAGATAAAGAGAAAGGAAGCATGTTTAGAGGAAGCCCAGATAATTCTTAGGAAAGAGAAACTGTTCCATGTGGTACCATTACTACTGATGCATCATTCATTTGTCAAAACCTTCAAAATATACACGACCAGGATGAACCCTCTGTAAAGTATGAATCTTAAATGGTAGTGGTGTGTGTGTTCATTAAATTCTCAGATACAATAAAAAGATCTGAGTAGTGATGTGACATAGAAAATAAAATGTCAACTATTATAGAGTACTAAATGCTAAATAAACTTATAGTATATGTTGAACATAACGACCAATATTTAGAAGAAAAGAACATTATTTATACCTAATGTTTAAGGAAGATCAATAGAGATTTCTGAAGGAAATTTTAGGATGTGAGACCCTTGCTGTGCATACACCTCTGTCATAGCCGTAGCCTCCTTTCAGACTCAGGATTCCTCATCAACACGGGTGACAGTGCTTCTCCCTCCTTACTGCATCTCAAACCATCTGGGTGGGCTAGGGACTACAGTGACAAATGATGCCTGGTCTCCAGAGACTTCAAACTAATGTCTTATGGGTTGCCTGGCTATTTGTTTGTAATAGATGTCCCCTCGGTGATCCCAATGACACAGCCATGTATGATGCACAGCAAGGCCTGAGAAGTGTGAAGTGATTCTTATGGGACGCTATTGTCTCACTGTGGAAGAAGAGACGATCACCCTGCTGGCCTATTGTGAACAGAAAAAGATCAATGGTGCCATTTACAATTGGAATGTAAAACTTAGAAAATACGGGTGTATTTACTACGTGTGAATGCTAATGAATTCTGCTTATAAAAGTTGTTTTATAAAAGAATTCATAGGTATAATATAGGATTAGAATTAAAGACTAACAGCTCGGTAGGTAGAGGAGCTTACATGATGAGCTGATGACCTGAGTTCAATCCCTGGATCCCACAGGTGGCAAGAAAAAACTGACTACTGAGAGTTGTCCAGTGCCCGCATGCATGCTGTAGATCATGTGTGCCCATACACATTAAGACATACATCTACACTGATTAATTATTTACACATTTACATTAGTAACTGTTAACTGTTAAACTAACCTCCCAATAACTATAATTTGGTATACTACAGAGTTAAAATGGGATGCAGATATCTGATAACAAACGATTTTAGCATATTTATTTCAAAGATGTCATAGAGTGATTGATTAGGAACTATATGAAGTTTGAAAATTTGGAAAAAAAATTGACCTCAGTTTCATTTTTTCTTTTTTACTAGATTTCAGTAGCTGATCTCCCAGGTTTGATAGAAGGAGCACATATGAACAAAGGAATGGGCCACAAGTTCCTCAAGCATTTAGAGAGAACCAGACAACTGCTTTTTGTCGTAAGTCATATGCGTATCAGTGAAGTTCAAATGGATTAACTTGTTCTTCCTCGAAGCACTTTGTAAGATTAAAGATAATGTGTCACAAATCATGTTGTCTTCATTGGTAAATGCCGTTCCATATCTTATGGTAGTACCAAAAGATTTTACAACCTGGTGACACCACAGCCCTCTTAGACGTGTGATCATACCCTGTGAGTTCATGTAGTGATAAGATCATTGGATGTGTTTTCAGAATGTAGTCCTAATATTAAACAGTACACGATGGCACTGGTAAATATCATCCTATAAGTCTGTGTCGGTGGGGACAAGTACAGGATAAATGCCTGTTTATAATGTGGGGGTGGAAATGCTGTTGGTATTGTTTTGTATGTGCACTTGGCCAGACTTGCCAAGACTTTAAGTCCTTGATATTTTGGCACAGTCTTATGAAGTATCTCTTTCAGTCTAGTTGGTATGCTTGAGTCAAGCATGAAATCAACAGTATTGATATCTATATAGTTTCTCTCAATGACTCATTTTACAGTAATGCTTGTACCTAACATGACAGCACAGTTTGTTACTTCATTGAGTGACTGAATTACCAGTTAAATATAGAGCGAGAAAATATTCCTTGTTGAAGTTATTGAGAGAAACATTTCTAAGCACAAAACTGTTCTGTGTTTCCTCTTCTCTTTAGGTTGATATTTCTGGATTTCAGCTTTCTTCTGTAACTCCATATAGAACTGCCTTTGAAACTATAATACTTCTTACAAAAGTAAGTTTTCTGGTTCACGGTGTTCTGGGTTTAGTCCACCAAGTATGAATGTCACATAGTAATCAGAATAACAGCCTTTTTAAAGATTTTTCTATCAGTTGAAAAGTTAAAGTCGCTGTCTCCAAGTCCTCAGACTTCACTCTTCTCCAGCTGTTAGGTTGGTAACGCCCTCCTCTGCTCCACGTCCCTCACACCTTGTCTGGCTTCTGCCCTGCCATCTTTCCTGAAACACGCTCACTTAATAAACTCTCCTCATACTCTTTTCTCTTTTGGAGGATACTCATTAGCAAACCATTACTGCTACACCAGCACTCTCCCGCAGAGCTATGCTCCTAGCACTTTCTTACCATGTAAGCAACATTGCTGAGAGTTATTGAATAATCTTACCATACTGCCATTGTTTCCCGTCGCTTACAACTGATGTGCCCTTGACTGCTCAATCTGTAACTGATAACATCTTTTGCTTATGCTTTAGATGGTGTGCTTACTAGGCGTCTGTGACTGAGTGTCATGTTAACCACTAAAGGAAGAAGGAGAAGGAAAAACTCTGCAGCCTTTTCTGTTTCAATTCTGTAGCTATCCCCACAACATTGCTGAAACTTACTTTTAAGTACATGATGCCTTTTTCAAGCATGTGGCAGATAGTGAATTGTTGTGACTAGCATATGTCTTATCCCCGTAACTCTAGTTACTTGCATTTCGCTCTAGGCACAAAATGAGCCGTTTCTGGGAAGTCACGTGAGCTAACATCCTATTCTCTGGGTTAGCAAAAAGCATTGTTCATTTTGCAGTTACTGTGATTTATAGCTCTGTGGTGATATGAATGGGCTGTAGAGTTACCAGGTTATTAAAGAAGGATGAAGTTACCGTCATACTGTTACTTGTGGTTTCTTTTTATTTAAAGGAGTTGGAGTTGTACAAAGAAGAGCTGCAGACAAAACCTGCACTCTTGGCAGTTAATAAGATGGACTTGCCAGATGCCCCAGTTAAGCTTCATGAACTGATGAAGCAGCTGCAGAAGCCGGAAGGTGAAGTGCGCTCACTGATCTGTTAGGCAGCGCTAGCTGTGTGCGGGGATTGGTTTTGCTGCTGGTGGCAGGGTGGGGGTAAGTTCTTGAGACAGGGCTTCCTGTAGTCTAGGACGGCCTCAAGTTTCTTGTTTATCTAAGGATCACCTGGAGTTTCTGCCTCTGCCTCCCAGGTGCTAGAATTATAGGCATGTACTACCATGGCCAATGGTAGTAAAAATCAATGGGAAGAAAGCTAGTGTTTCCTACCTAGAAACTCTAAAGGAAGAGCACATCATGTTTGGAGCACTGAAATAGCACTGACCAGTCATTAATCAAGTCGCAAAACAAGTAAGTTAAGTTAGAGAAAGACAAGAAAGACTACTTATGTCCAAAAAGGTCATAAAAAAACCCTAAAATGTATATGGACCTGAAAGGGTGTAAGAGAGGGCCTAGAGAAATGTCTCAGGCACCGAGAGCACATGCTGTTCTAGTAAGGACCAGCGTTCCCAGCATCGTGTCAGGTGCCTCACAACCCCACACCAGGTAGTCCGATGCCTCTTGTGTCCACACGTCTCTCCACCGAGACACCCATTCATACATTTAACCAAAGATAAAATAAAAGCTTTGTTTCTTGACTTTTTGGTTTAATTTTTTAACATGACTCCAGTCAGTCCAATCTACTTTTATACCACTTTAATTACATGCAGAATAATAAGATCAGTTCTGAGTCAAGGAACAAGCTAATTTTTATTTTTTGATGGCCTCCTAACACAGTTCTGGCTATCTGGAAGTCATTATGTAGACCAGAATGGCTTTGAAATCATAGAGACCCACCCGCTTCTGCTCTTGAGTGCTGGCATTAAAGCCTTGTACCAACATGACCAGCTAAAGATAAAAGAAATCTTTAAAAAGAAAACCAAACCAAACCACCCAGGGTGTGTAAAAGGAGAAGTCAGTAACGACCTGTGGAGTGTAACTGGTTCTGTCACAGCACCTTCATCAGCCCAAAACTTTGTTTCAGCGGTGCACACTGTACTTTAACAAACCGAGTAAGGTTTTACATTTTTTTCTTGTTTTTTTTTTTTTTTGAGACTTTATATATGTATGGGTATTTTGTGTACATGCATGCCTGTGTATGACGATTTGCAGTCTCAATGGAAGGCATCAGATTTTCGGGGTCTGGAATTACAGACAGCTGTTAGCTGCCGTGCTGAAAGTGAACCTGTTCTCCGGAAGAGCGGCCAGTGTTCCTAGCTGCTGAGTCAGCTCTCCAGCCCCTAAAGCTAGTAGTTTTAAAGAGGAATTTTTGTTGTTGTTGTTTTACTACTGTTAACTTGTTAATTCTGAAGAGTATTAGTCTTTAGAAAAGGACATTTAGTTCTGTGTTTATATGACACAGAAAGGAATGTCTGCGACTAATGTCTGTGACTAAAAGGATACGTCTGAAGTGTCTTAAATGGAAATACTTCCACTGTATAAAGAAACCTAGAGGGACTGACTTAGTCACGATTCTGTTGCCATGAAGAGACACTGACAAAAGCAACTCTTGTAAAAGCAAGCGTTTGACTGGGTGCTTGCTTACAATTTCAGAGTCTCACGTTATATCATGGTGTGGACATAGCCTCTTGTATGGCACTGGAGCAGTAGCTGCGAGCTACATTCTGTTCACAGGCAGACATAAACCAGGCCCAATATGGGCTTTTCAAAGTATGGAAGCCCACCTCCAGTGACACACTTCCTCCAACAACACCTCCCAGTCTTTCTAGTCCGGTCAAATAGTGACTCTTCCTGCTGACTAAGGATTCAGATATATGGGCCTACAGGGCCATTCTTATTCAAACCACCACAGGGACTCTTCACATTGTGGCACACTGAGTGTTGTAGGACACTTTTATCCTATGGTGGTGATGGGTTTTGGCACCTAGAAAGGACCTCATGTGCAAATGGCAAGTGGCCATCTGCTTTTAGAGAATACTGATTTCATTGTTATTAGGATGATAATTGGGGAAAACAGACCAATATACTAAGATTAAGGTCATTTGTTCCTTTCTTGAAAATCATTCCCCTCCATAATGCACATATTAGAACTATCCCTGAGTTAGTAAGTTAAAGTCAGTCTTGGGTCATAAACCCTAAAAGTCTTTATTCATTAATATCGTGGTTCACCTTGCTAATTGATCTTGCAGTTGGTGCTACTAGAACTGAGGGTAACTCAAGAGTATATATGTATTCTGGACCACCACAGTCCTTGAGTTTATCTCTCTGGGCTTTCTTGGAGGTTTATAACTCGCAGAAGTCAGGGTGATTTCTATGGCATCTGGCCCACCCATTCACTATGCTGTACCCCTTCCTGACTGCCATGGTGTTAGGGAGAAGGTAAAGCCACGCAGCCCTGTTATTCCCTAAGTGGTTGATTAGACTCAGGTAAAATGATCTGCCCTTGAGCTCTTTGGCTTCATGCCACAATTTTTAATGGGATCCTGGCCTCCATTTGTAATAACCCTGTGCCTGAAAGAAGTTAGAACTTACATGTGTACTAAGGTAAGCCAGAATGTTCTAAGTGATGTCATTGTTTTTATAGAAACTTGGCCTCATTTTATTTGGCTTCCTCAAGCAATTTTTATTATTCCTTTAAGTATTGTCATGATTTACTAGTATTTATCCTTCATTTTGTTTAAAATATATTTGTCCAACAGTTATTTCCTAAGTACTTACCATGTGCTGAGAACCACCTTTATCTGTAATGAAGCACAAATCCGAGAGCTTATGAGACAGGGCAGAACAGGGAAAGAGCTCCAGATGGCTGAGTTGTCAGTTTCACAGTTTTGAATTAATTTTTTAAAAGGCAATGAAATCACCTGTTCTTGTTTCAGACTTTCTGCATTTATTTGAAGCAAAGATGATTCCAGAGAAGGCTATAGAATTCCAGCATATCATTCCCATCTCAACAGTTACCGGTGAAGGGATTGAAGAGTTGAAGAACTGTATAAGGAAGTCACTGGATGAGCAGGATGACAAGGAAAATGATGCATTTCATAACAAGCAGCTGCTTCGTTTGCAGCATTCCGGGTCAGCATCTTAGACTGAGCCCCATCAAAGTGCGCTGCTACTATTCTAGAAAAGGCAGCATTTAAACCTAGTCCAGCATATTGACAGAATACTGCTTGGTCCTAAGGAATAGGAGAATCATGTTTAAAACACGGGTGAGCCTGCAGTGCATTATGTTCAAAGAAGCCAGGCAAGCACAGCAAGACAAATGTCAATGCTCTCACATGCTGAGTCTTAAAAGGTAAATTGAACAGATAGGAATACTGAAAAATGGTAATTGTTTATAGTATAAATAGGAGCTAGAAGATTTAAGAGATGTTGGTCAAAGGATACAAAGTTTCAATTAAGCCTTTCAGACCTGTTGTGTACCTTTTTTGTTTATAGAATAATGTATCATATTTTGAAAAATTGTAAGAAAATAGGTTTTAAGTGTTCTGACCACAAAAAAAATTTTGAGAAAAATAAATCTTTTAAAATAAATTGACTCTGTATTTCAAAACATGCTTTGTATGATAAAGATATGTGTATAATTTTGTATCTGTTAAAAATAGTACTGAAATTACATTAATTTGAAAGCTTTTCCACATTTTAAAGATAGTATTTATCAATACTTTTCCTCATATATGTCTCATCATTCAGGAAGATAAATTTTATCCTCCTTTTCTTCTTCTGGTTTTAGTTCAGCAAGGCGATTCCTTTTCTGCATAAAGTGTACAGAAGACCCAGGCTAGCAAGCACACTGAGACCAGCAGGGCTCCTGTATTTTATTCCTGATGCGGAATTCCTTACCCAAGCATGGTGGTGTGGGCCTCTTGGGAAGGAATAGCAGGGGATTTTGAGTAAAAGGCCCCTCCTGGGTGACAGAGCAGGTCTAGGTTGCTCTGGATTTCATAGTGGGACCAGGTTTCAAAAGTAGTGCTTTTTAATAGCATGTTTAATTTTATTACTGTGCGTGGCGTGCTGTCTTGTCTTCAAGTAAGTCTGTGTACCATGTGACCGTGCGGATGAGGTGCCTGTAGCAGCCCAAAGAGGGTGTCAAATATCGTGGAATGCAGTTCTCTACAAACTTCTCTACAGTTGTGAGCCACCATGCAGGTGCGGGAAATCAGACCCAGGCCCTCTGCAAGAGCAGCCCGTGTTCTGAACTGCTGGGCCATCCCTCCAGACCCTTTCCTTATCAATGCTTTCTTATTTGTTCAATATTATTTAATAATTTATTGTTAAGAAACAGTTGTGGTCATTGACCCCCCCTTTTAAAAAAATCCCTTTTTAATTGTATGTTGTTTGGACTTAAGTTTCCTCTGACTTGATAATGTATATAGTTTGATAAAATATTACTTTAACTTTAATGTAGTTTCTGTTCCCAGGGCCCACCCCTCTCTCACTCTAGTGCATGGACTCGTTTACTTGTATCTCCCGTCCTTCCTCACAGGGAATTTCCTGAGCACTGCAGGCTGCTGCACATGCACTGCTACACAGAACAGGTAGAACCTTTATCCAGCCCATACTGTGTAGCAGAAGCTGCAGGGAGCTGGCATGGCCTACTTCATGACAGAGCAGTGGGGCTGAGGACAGCCACGGCGAGCCTATACCGCTCAGCCGGCATGATTGAAGCTGGACTTGTTAGACTGTTTATCCACCAGTGCCCTCTGCAAATGCTTTCTACCCATCAGCAGTGAGGACAGCTTCATGAGGTGGACTCAAGACTACACACTTTGATCTGATTATGTCTTAGTTAAGTGAGGGGTCTTAGACGGGTGTCTCAGTTAGGGTTCCATTGCTGTGAAGAGACACCATGACTAAGGCAACTCTTATAAAGGCCAGCATTTAATTGGAGCTGGCTTACAAATTCAGAGGTTCAGTCCATTATTGTCATGGTGGGAAGAGAAGCAGTGTACAGATACGGTGCTGAAAGAACATCTTTGTTTTCTCACATGAGGATTTTTTCCCTTTTTTTTTTTTAATTTTTTTTTAAATTTACATTTCAAGTATTATCCCCTTTCCTGGTTTCCAGTCTGTAAACTCCCTACCTAGTTCCCCCTCCCATTCCTCTATGAGGGTGTTCCCCAACCCATACACCCACCCCTTCCCGCCTCCCCACCCTGACATTCCCTTATACTGGGGGGTCCAGCCTTAGCAGGACCAAGGGCTTCTCCTCCCATTGGTGCCCAATAAAGCCATCAGTCAGTCCATGTATAGTCTTTGGGTAGTGGTTTAGTCCCTGGGAGCTCTGGTTGGTTGGTATGGTTGTTCTTATGGGGTTGCAAGCCCCTTAGGCTTTTTCAATCCTTGCTCTAATTCCTTCAACAGGGGTTCTGTTCTCAGTTCAGTGGTTTGCTGCTAGCATTCGCCTCTGTATTTGTCTAGCAGAGTCTCTCAGGAGACAGCTATATCAGGCCCTATCAGAATGCAGTTCTTGGCATCAGTATTATTGTCTGGCTTTGGTGGCCGTATGTACATGGACTTGATCCCCAGGTGGAACAGGCTCTGAATGGTCATTCCTTCAGTCTCTGCTCCAAACTTTGTCTCAATATCCCCTCCTATGAATATTTTTGTTCCCACTTCTAAAAAGGACTGAACTTCTACACTTTTGTTGTTGTTGTTCTTGAGCTTCATATGGTCTGTGGATTGTATTTTGGGTAATCCGAGCTTTGGGGCTAATATCCACTTATCAGTGAGTGCATACCATGTGTGGTTTTTTTGTGATTGGGTTACCTCACTCAGGATGATATTTTCTAGTTCCATCCATTTGCCTATGTATTTCATGAAGTCATTGTTTTTGATAGTGGAATAGTACTTTATTGTGTAGATTTACCACATTTTCTGTATCCATTCCTCTGTTGAGGGACATCTGTGTTCTTTCCAGCTTCTGGCTATTATAAATAAGGCTGCTATGAACATAGTGGAGCATGTGTACTTATTATACGTTGGAGCATCTTTTGGCTATATGCCCAGGAGTGGTATATCTGGGTCCTCAGGTAGTACTATGTCCAGTTTTCTAAGGAACCTCCAGACTGATTTCCAGAGTGGTTGTACCAGCTTATAATACCATCAATGGAGGAGTGTTCCTCTTTCTTCACATCCTCACCTGAGTTTTTGATCTTAGCCATTCTGACTGGTGTGAGGTGGAATCTTGGGGTTATTTTGATTTGCATTTCCCTGATGACTAAGGATGTTGAACATTTCTTTAGGTGCCTCTCAGCCACTCCATATTCCTGAGCTGAGAATTCTTTCTTTAGCTCTGTATCCCATTTTTGTTTCTTTGGTTTGTTTTTTAATTTTGTTTATTTTTATGTACACCATCACTCTCTTCAGACACACCAGAAGAGGATCCCATTACAGATGGTTGTGAGCCACCATGTGGTTGCTGGGATTTGAACTCAGGACCTCTGGAAGAGCAGTCAGTGCCCTTAATCGAGTGAGCCATCTCTCCAGCCCCATGTACCCCATTTTTAATAGGGTTATTTGATACTATGTAATCTAACTTCTTGAGTTCTTTCTATATATTGGACATTAGCCCTCTATCAGATGTAGGATTGGTAAAGATATTTTCCCAATCTGTTGGTTGCTGTTTTGTTCTAATAACGGTGTCCTTTGCCTTACAGAGGCTTTGCAATTTTATGAGGTCCCATTTGCCAATACTTGATCTTAGAGCATAAGCATTGGGAAATTTTCCCCAGTGCCCATGTGTTCAAGATTCTTCCCCACTTTTTCTTCTATTAGTTTGAGTGTATCTGGTTTTATGTGGAGATCCTTGATCACTTGAACTTGAGCTTTGTACAGAGCCATACAAATGGATCAATTTGCATTCTTCTACATGGTAACTTCCATTTGAACCAGTACCAGACCTGACTGTTTCTGTATTAAAACCATACAGTGTTTTCTGTTTGTTTGTTTTTGTTTTTTGGGTTTTTTTTTAATCACTATTGCTCTGTTATACAGTTTGAGGTCAGGGATGGTGATTCCCCCACAAATTCTTTTATTGTTGAGGATAGTTTTTGCTATCCCAGAATATTGTTATTCCAAATGAATTTGCAAATTGCTCTTTCTACCTCTACAGAGAATCGAGTTGGAATTTTGATGGGGATTGCATTGCATCTGTAGATTGCTTTTGGCAAGATGGCCATTTTTACTATATTAATCTTGCCAATGCATGAGCATGGGAGATCTTTCCATCTTCTGAGATCTTCAATTTCTTTCTTCAGAGACTTGAAGTTTATGTCATACAGATCTTTCACTTGCTTGGTTAAAGTCACACCGAGGTATTTTATATTATTTGGGACTATGTGAAGGGTGTCATTTCCCTAATTTCTTTCTCAGCCTGTTTATGCTTTCAGTAGAGGAAGTCTACTGATTTATTTGAGGTAATTTTATCCCCACCCACTTTGCTGATGTTTTTCAGGTTTAGTAGTTTTCTGGTGGAACTTTTTAGGTCACTTCAGTATACTATCATATCATCTGCAAATAGTGATATTTTGACTTCTTCCTTTCCAATTTGTATCCCTTTGTCCTCCTCTTGTTGTCTGATTGCTCTGGCTAGGACTTAAAGAACTATATTGAATACGTAGGGAGAGAGTAGGCAGCCTTGTCTAGTCCCTGATTTTAGTGGGATTGCTTCAAGTTTCTCTCCATTTAGTTTGATGTTGGTTACTGGTTTGCTATATATTGCTTTTACTATGTTTAGGTATGGGCCTTGAGTTCCTGATCTTTCCAAGACTTTTAACATGAAGGTGTGTTGAATTTTGTCAAATGCTTTCTCAGTATCTAATGAGATGATCATGTGGGTTTTTTTCCTTTGAGTTTGTCTATATAGTGTATTAGGTTGGTGGATTTCTGTATATTGAACCATCCCTGCATCCATGCATCCATGGAATGAAGCCTAATTGATGATAATGGAAGATCGTTTTGATTGTGTTCTTGGATTCAATCTGTGAGAATTTTATTGAGTATTTTTGCATCAATATTCATAATGGAAATTGGTCTGAAGTTCTCTTTCTTTGTTGGATCATTGTGTGATTTAGGTATAATCATGATTGTGGCTACATAGAAGTAATTGAGTAGTGTTTCTTCTGTTTCTATTTTGTGGAATAGTTTGAAGAATATTGGTATATCTTCTATGAAGGTCTGATAACATTCTACACTAAACCCATCTAGTCCTGGGCTTTTTTTGGTTGGGAGACTTTTAGTGACTGCTTCTATTTCTCTAGGAGTTATGGGATTATTTAGATGGTTTATCTGATCCCAATTTAACTTCGGTACCTGGTATCTGTCTAGAAAATTGTCCATTTCCTTCAGATTTTCCAGTTTTATTGAATATAGGCTTTTGTAGTAGGATCTGGTGATTTTTTTAATTTTCTCAGATTCTGTTGTTATGTCTCCCTTTTCATTTCTGATTTTGTTAATTTGGACACACTCTCTGTGACCTCTGGTTAGTGTGGCTAAGGGTTTATCTATCATGTTGATTTTCTCAAAGAAGCAGCTCCTGGTTTTGTTGATTCTTTGTATAGTTTTTTGTTGGTTTGTTTGTATAGTTTTTTGTTGGTTTGTTTGTTTGTACTTGGCTGATTTCAGCCCTGAGTTTGAGTATTCCCTGCCTTCTACTCCTCCTGCATGTATTTGCTTTTTTTTGTTCTAGAGCTTTTAGATGTGCTGTCAAGCTGCTGATGTGTGCTCTCTCCTGTTTCTTTTTGGAGGCACTCATAGCTATGAGTTTTCCTCTTAGCACTGCTTTCATTGTATCCCATAAGTTTGGTTATTTTGTGCTTTTATTTTCATTAAATTCTAAAAAGTCTCTAATTTCTTTATTTTTTCCTTGACCAAATTATCATTGAGTAGAATTATGTTCAACTTCCATGTGTATGTGGGCTCCCTGTCATTTTTTGTTTTGTTTTGTTGTTATTGAAGACCAGCCTTAGTCCATGGTGATCTGATGGGATGCATGGGATTATTTCAGTATTCTTGTATCTGTTGAAAACTGTTTTGTGACCGATTATATGGTCAGTTTTGGAGAAGGTACCATGAGGTGCTGTAAAGAAGGTATATTCTTTTGTTTTAGGATGAAGTGTTCTACAGAGATCTGTTAAATCCCTTTGGTTCATAACTTCTGTTAATTTCTCTGTGTCTCTGTTTAGTTTCTGTTTCCATGATCTCTCCTTTCATGAGAGTGGGGTGTTGAAGTTTCTCACTACTCTTGTATAAGGTGCCATGTGTGCTTTGAGCTTTAGTTCGGTTTCTTCTATCAATGTAGGTGCCCTTGTATTTAGAGCATAGATATTCAGGTTTGAGAGTTCATCTTGGTGGATTTTTCCTTTGATGAATTTGAAGTGTCTTCCTTAGCTTTTTTTATAACTCTTGGTTGAACGTTGATTTTATTCGATATTAGAATGGCTACTCCGGCTTATTTCTTTGGACCATTTGCTTGGAAAATTGTTTTCCAGCCTTTTACTCTGAGGTAGTGTCTGTCTTTGTCACTAAGGTGTGTTTCTTCTATGCAGTAAAATGCTGGGTCCTCTTTATGTATCCAGTCTGTTAGTCTAGGTCTTTTTACTGTGAAATTGAGTCCATTGATGTTAAGACTTATTAAGGAATAGTCATTGGTGTTTCCTGTTATTTTTGTTGTTAAAGATGGAATTATGTTTGTGTGGCTCTCTTATTTTTGGTTTATTGCAAGAAGATTACTTTCTTGCTTTTCCTGGGGTTATTTTCCCTCCTTGTGTTGGAATTTTCTATCTATTATCTTTTGTAAGGCTAGATTTGTGAAAAGATAATGTATAAATTTCGGTTTTGTCATGGAATATCTTGGTTTCTCCATCTATGTTGATTGAAAGTTTTGCTGGATATAGTAGCCTGGGCTGGCATTTTTGTTCCCTTAGGGTCTGTATGACATCTGTCTGCCCAGGCTCTCTGACTTTCACAGTCTCTGGTGAGAAGTCTGATGTAATTCTGACAGGTCTGCCTTTATATTTTATTTGACCTAAAAAGAAAACTCTTACTGCTTTTAATATTCTTCCTTTGTTTTTTGCATTTGGTGTTTTGACTATTATGTGACGGGAGGAATTTCTTTTCTCATCCAATCTATTTGGAGTTCTGTAGACTTCTTGTATGTTTACGGGCATCTCTTTCTTTAGGTTAGGGAAGCTTTCTTCTATAATTTTTTGAAGATATTTACTGGCCCTTTAAGTTGGGAATCTTTGCTTTTTTCCATACTGATTATTCTTAGGTTTGATCTCCTCATTGTGTCTGGGATTTCCTGTATGTTTTGGGTTAGGAGCTTTTTTGTTTTACATTTTCTTTGGTGATTGTGGCAATGTTTTCTATGGTATCTTCTGCCCATGAGATTCTTTCTTCTAAGTCTTATATTCTGTTGGTGATGCTTGTGTCTATGACTCCTGATCTCTTCCCTAGGTTTTTATTTCTAGGTTTCTCTCCCTTTGTGATTTCTTTATTGTTTCTGTTTATATTTTTAGATCCTGTGTTCAATTCCTTCACCTGTTTGGTTAGTATTTTCCGGTATTTCTTTAAGAGACTCATGTGTTTTCTCTTTAAGGCTTCTACCTATTTACCTGTGTTGTCCTGTATTTCTTTAAGGGAGTTATTTATGTCCTTCTTAAAGTCTACTATCAGCATCATGAGATGTGATTTTTAAATACAAATCTTGCTGTGATGGTTTGCATATGCTTGGTCCAGGGAGTGGCACTATTAGAAAGTGTAGCCTTGCTGGAGGCAGTATGTCACTGTAGGGCTGGGCTTGGAGACCCTCCTCCTAGCTGCCTGAGGATGCTCAGTCTGTTCCTGACTTCCTTCGGTTGAAGTTATAGAACTCACTCCTCTTGCACCATGCCTGCCTGGATGCTGCCATGCCCCTGCCTCGATGATAATGGACTGAACCTCTGAAGCTGTAAGCCAGCCTCAATTAAATGTCCTTTATAAAGCTTACATTGATCATGGTGTCTGTTCACAGCAATAAAACCCCAACTAAGACATGCTTTTCTGGTGTGTTGGGATATCCAGTATTTGCTTTGATGGGAGAACTGGGCTCTGATGATGCCAAGTAGTCTTGGTTTCTGTTGCTTAGGTTCCTGCACTTGCCTCTCACCATCAGGTTGTCTCTGGTGTTAGCTTGTCTTGCTGTCTCTGACAGTGACTTGACCCTCCTGTAAGCCTGTGTGTCAGCACTCCTGGAGACTGGCTTTCTCTTATCAGGATCTGGGTACAGAGAGCTGTGTCATGGGTTAAGTCCCGGGCACAGGCAGAAATTGAAAGATTCTGTCCCAGACTTCTCCTTGGTTCAGGGCTCCTCTTGGGCCAGGAATATGAGCAAAAGTGGTGGTCTCGGGGTTGGGGATTTAGCTCAGCGGTAGAGCGCTTGCCTAGCAAGCGCAAGGCCCTGGGTTCGATCCCCAGCTCCGAAAAAAAGAAAAGAAAAAAAAAAGTGGTGGTCTCCCCATGTGCTCTCAATATTGTATGCATTTCTGATAGTCCATTTGTCTCCCCCACAGGATCTGGGTACAGAGAGCTGTAGAACCAGGTCAGCTCAGGGCACAGGAGGAAACCAGAAGGATCCTGTCCTAGACTGCTCCTCGGTTCCTACGTCCTAAGGCTCTTTAGACGGGTTTCTCTTGGACCAGGGATGTGAGCAGAAGTGGTGGTTTTTCCTGTGCTCTCAGGATTGTCCGCACTTCTGAGAGTCCAGCCCTCTCCCCGACAGGATCTGGCTACAGAGAGCGTTTTACTCTTCATTGGAAGGCAGCTAGGGGGCGGGGTGTCTCTTCTGCACTGGGTGGAACTTGAGTACTGGAGACTCAAAAACCACTGCCATGGTGACACATTTCTTCCAACAAGGCCACACCTCCTAATAGTGCCATTTTCTGGGCCACACATATTCAAACCACCACATTCTACTCCCTGGCCATAGGCTTGTTCAAACACATGAGTCATACCTAATCATAGCATAGTGCAAAATGCATTTAGTCCAACTTCCAAAGTCTAATAGTTTATCACAGTCTTAGCAGTGTTTAAAAATGCAAAGTCTCTTCTGACTTTCATGCAGTTCCTTAACCGTAGTCCCCTATAAAATAAAAAAGCAGATCACATACTTCCAACATCATACAATATATACATTACCTTTCCCATCATCGTGAGGAAATACTGAACCAAAGCAAGACCAAAAACCAGCTGGGCAAACTCCAAACTCTATATCTCTATGTCTAATGTCCAACTCCTTTCAGCTTTGATGACTGCAACACAGTTCTTTCTCCTGGGCTGGTTCTACTCCCTCTTAGCAGCTTTTCTCTGCAGGTAGCCCACAGCTCTAACATCTCTAACATCTTGGAGTCTCCAAGGCAACTCAGCATTATAGCTTCTTGTTCCAATGTGTGAGATCTACACATCTTCTGGGTTCCTCCAAATGACTTGGGTCACTTCTAGCTCTGCCCTCTAGAGCACTCTAGTCTCTGATTGACTCCACCCTACTGCTAGTGGTGTTCATGGTGGGCATCCCATGGTAGTGGCATCTCCAATACTCTAGGGTCTTCTGTTGCAACTAGGCTTCACCAATGGGATTCCCTTCACGGTGCCAAGTCTCAACTTCTTTGTATGACCCTTTCAGTCCTGGGCCATCAATTGAAACTGAGGATGAACCTTCACCAGTGGCCTTTCCTGGCCTCTCAGAGTGCCATGCCTCAACTGCTCTCCACGTCGGTGACTCTTATACAACACCAAGTTCAACTACCAGCAGGTGGCACAACCTTGGCCACCTCTGGAACACAGCATCTTTGTGCTCTTAGATAACACTTTTTCAGAAGATTTCACCACAGTGATGCCTGTCTCTTCTTAATCACCACTAATTTCTTAGTTTCAGCTAACTAGCAGTAATTGTTTAGTAACCCCCTTTATTCATGACTAAAGCCAAAGCCACATGGCCACAGCTGCCAAGTTCTGCTGCTTCTTCAGGCTGGAGCCTCCCTTGTTCCACTACACCTTTCACTGCCTAGGATTGGCTGTCCCAGTACCTGCTCTGTAAACTGACCTTGAACTCAGATATCTATATGTGTCTGTCTCCTAAATGCTGGGATTAAAGATGTATATCACCACACTCGAGCGTAAGCCTGTCTTTACCTTTTCACAAGGTCTTTATAAGTTCTGGATTGTAGTTCATTCCAGAGGTACTCGAGTTGAAAACCAAGAATAGCCATCATAACCCATCGCTTGTCATTTCGATACCTAATAATATCTCCTTATGTCGAAATGAAAACAATAAGCAGGCCATTATAATGCCTAATATGATATAACTCTCCCCTGTTCAACTGCAAATGCATAAACAGTAAGCTTAACTGGGAGGAATCTTACCTTGAGGTCACCAGTCCCTTAGTTCCATTTAATATCCCTAACACAGGATTTAGCTCCATTACATTTCCTGGTGCCCCTTTAATACTTGAGCCATATATTTTATACTTTTCCTTTCTAAGCATTCTATGCTTGATCAAAATGCCCTTCATAAGAGTGAACCATAGGACAGTCTAAATTTGGTTGATTTGAGACTCCCTTTGTCAATGCAATTAATCTGAATTTCGTCACCTTAGCCTCAAGCAGACTCCCTAGAAAAGAACAAAAAGCAGCCATATTCTTCACTGAAATATAAGAATGATCTCCATGCAACATGGAACTAAATCTCCTTTCCCCTGAAACCTCTGAAGCCAGGCCCCCACAGTTGAAATCACACTCAGGGCCAATGTCTTTCATCATTCCTACTGGGCTAGCCTATTAAGCCTTACTTAGAGCATTCCATTGCTTTCCAAACCCCAAGACCCCAAATCTACTTTCCTCCAAACAAAACCATGCTCAGTCCTATCACAACAATGCCCCAATCCTTGGGGCCAAATTCTGTCTTAGGGTTTCATCCATGTGAAGGGACAACATGAACAATTACGGCAAACATTTGATTGGGGCTGGCTTACAGTTTCAGTGTTTCAATCCATTATCATGGTGGGAAGAATGCAGATAGGCATGACTAGAGGAGCTGAAAGTTCAACATCTTGACCCAAAGGCAGCCAGATGGACTCTCCTCTGTAAGCAGCCAGGAGGTGGTCTCTTCCGCACTGGGTGGAACTTGAGCACTGGAGCCTTAAAGGCCAACCCCACAATGACATACTTCCTCCAAGGCCACAACTACTCAAAAGACCACTCATCCTAATAGTGCCATTCACTGGGCCAAGTAAATTAAAGCTACCGCAGGGTTTGAAGATGAATAGGAATAGGTTTGTGAGTGATGCCTAAGCTACTACTAAAGAAATTCATGGTTTAGTGTGTAATTATTAAAATGTTATTGAGGGTTAGGGATTTAGCTCAGTGGTAGAGCGCTTGCCTAGCAAGCACAAGGCCCTGGGTTCGGTCCCCAGCTCCGGAAAAAAAAAGACAAAAAATAAAATGTTATTGAAGCTGTAGCCTATTTACTTCTTTTAAACTGTTGGTTATTTTACTAAACAAAAGGAGAAAACCTAGACTTATAAAGACAATTTAGTATGTATGTCCATATGTGTAGTTGTGCAACAATGAGGCCTTAGGCTAGATTCCCCTGAGCTGCAGTTGGCAGACATTGCAAGATACCAGTCTTGTTTACATGAGTGCTGGAATCTGAACTTTGATCTTCATGATTGAGTAGCAACACTTTTTGGTTCTGAGCCAAACATTTAATGGCTGAGCTATCTCCACAGTCCCAGATTCATGTTCTTCTTTATTAAAAAAAAAAATTAAAGAAGTGCACATTCAAGATACTGGGTTTACCTCCAGCATTGTTGTTAATTTACATGGAAGTGCATATTTTAACATTTTCTGAGATAAGGTTTGTTTTTTCCCCAAGGGTATTCATCTGTTCTTTCAAAATATATTTTCAAATTAGCTGCATTTAGAATATAATTACTAATGCAATAATATATTAGGAAAGGCAGGTTATGAGAAAAAAATAAGATAGCTCAGATCCCTAAGAGACAGTTCAAAGAGACAGGCATGAGAGTTCCATGCCTTTCTTATGGTATTATTAGGTTTTCCAGAGTTTCTATAGTTACTGACTCAATGTGCAGAAAGAGTTGTTTTGCATATAGAAACAGCTGAACTTACTCAGGATGATTCCAGATTGATTTCACCATGTATTCAACTACAACAAGTGATAAGAAATAGAAATCGTGTATTGGATATAACACATACCAGATCCTGAATGGGGCTTCCAGTCCCTCTAGCACAAGTAATGATGAAACTGATCGACTACTGATAGGAATTGTGCTAGAGGCTTCCAAATTTCGTTAAAAAAAAAAAAAACCCACCATGTTAAGAGCAAAGGTTTAAAGAAAGAATCGTCTATCACTTAGCAACAGTCTAACAAAGTTCTAAGGAAATATTATATCTGTTCTTTATATAACCAAACTTCATTACCTGCAGTGAGTAACCCTAAAGATACCCAAAGAAATTAAAATAGACAAACAGATGTGTTTCATTTCGCAGAATTTGATAAACTACAATATGTGCACCATGCTATAGACATATTCAGGATTTCAGTGGGCACCAGCTTTATCTTCTGAAAAGGCTCATTCCGCAATTATGCATTTATTAGAAGTTATGGCCACTATGGGGATACCTGTTTGAATAAAACTAACAATGCTCCAGCACATCTCCCGTAAAATGATGTGATTTTTACACGCATATGTATAAGCATTTATTTATATATTTATATAAAAATATGTATTGTATTAAATTATTTTATTTACATTCCAGGTATTGCTCCCCATCCCAGTCCCCTCCTCGAGTTCTTCACCCCATCCCCCCTCCTTTGCTTTTGACAGGGTACTCTCCCATCCACTCACCTACACCTCACCCCAGCCAACATCCTCTGTCCCTGGGGCATCAAGTCTCTACAGGATTAGACACATCCTCTTCCACTGAGGCCAGACAAAGCAGTTCTCTGCTACATATGTACTGGGGGGCATGAACCAGCCCATGAATGCTCTTTGGTTAATGGCTCAGTTTCAGGGAGCTCTGAGGTGTCTGGGTTAGTTGATACTATTATTCTTCCTATGAGATTACTATTCCCTTCGACTCCTTCAATCCTTCCCTTAACTCTTCCATAGGGTTCATCAATCTCAGTCCAATGGTTGGCTATAAGTATCTGCCTCTGTCTCAGTCAGCTGCTAGTAGACCCTCTCAGAGGACAACCACGCTAAACCCCTGTCTGCAAGCACAACGTGGCATCAATAATTGTCTCAGGATTTGGTGCCTGCGCAAAAGATGGATCCCAAGTTGGCCCAGTCACTAGATGGTCTGTTCTTCAGTCTCTGGCCCATTTTACTCCCTGTATTTCCTTCAGACAGGAACAATTCTGGGTTAAAAATTTTGAAGATGGGTGGGTGGCCCCATGCCTCAACTGAGATAGGCCCTGTGTATCTACAAGTTCCTTGTCCCCACTATTGGGCATTTCAGCTAAGGTCGTCGCAGTTGAGTCCTGGGAGCCTCTCACATTCCAGGGCTCTGGAACTTTCTAGAGGTTCTCCCTGCCCCACCCCACACTGCTGCATATTTCCATTCATTCTCCTGGTCCTCTGGGCTTCTCTCCTGTCTCCCCAACCCCCATACCTGATCCTGCCTCCTGTTTCCCCTCCCTCTCCCCCTGTTTCCCATACCGGTCCCTCCCGCTCTCTGCTTCCCATGATTATTTTGTTCCCTCTTCTAAGTGGGATTGAAGTATCCACACTTGGGCCTTCCTTCTTGTTAAGCTTCATATGGTCTGTGAGTTGTATCATGGGTATTCTGTACTTTTTGGCTAATATCCACATATCAGTTGAGTATGTACCATGCAAGTCCTTTTGGGTCTGGGTTACCTTGCTCAGGATGATATTTTCTAGTTCCATCCATTTGCCTACAAAACTCAAGATGTCCTTGTTTCTATTATCTGAACACGATTCCATTGTGTAAATGAACCACATTTTCTGTATCCATTCTTCAGTTGAGGGACATCTGGGTTGTTTCTAGGTTCTGGCTATTACAAATAAGGCTGCTCTGAAAACAGTGGAGCACGTGTCATTGTGGTATGGTGGGGCATCTTTTGGGTATATTCCCAGGAGTGGTATAATATATAAATATAAATTATTTGTGTGTATTACATATTACATGCATATAAACTTATATTTTTACATATATGAAATACATTACAGGTATACCACGCACTCCTACAGGACAAGCAATTGTGGGGTGACCCAATCATACTTTAGAATAGATGTTAGAAAACAGAAAGAGGTAACAAGGACTACCCAGAGATAGATAGTGCTTTATTAACTTTGATTGTTTTAAATACTAGCAAACAAAACACTGTAGCTACTGAGAGACATTGGGTTATGGGGAAAAAACCTGCTGAACTAAACTATCCGGTTTATTTTAAAGATGACCTAACCTCAAAATGAAAGACAGAAAATGTGTTGAGCCGAAGGAGAGGTTATGTCTATGTTTCCACAGGAAAGAAAACTATGGATTCCTTCCAAATTGACAAAAATCAGATATGGCAGGATCAATGTCCTTAAGATCTCAGCTACAGACAAGAAGGAAATCAGGAAGACCAAGACAGTTAATGTACATGCTGATTCCTCTTCATGGGAACAGCTCTAAGACTGACTGGGACTTAAATATCCATATGTAGTCAATAAATCGTGGCTACAAAGTCCCCAGGAGTGATTGTATCATTCTTTTAATGGCATACATAAAAATTCATATCGCACAAGAGAATTGGTTACAATTCATGCTAGCTTAAGAAAGACAGCCTTCAAACCTGCTCAAACAAAGAGCAAGGAATCCCCCATTAACTGATCTGTGCAACTTGCATATTCCATACATATGCCAATGCAAACCTGTATATCATTTTTGAGAGCTTGTACATTTGCAGAAAATAAAAACCAAAAAGACAGCCCTGACGAGAATTGCCTTGGGGATACGGAGACACCCAAATCACCAGGGAACAATTTCAAGAACATTGTCATCCCATTCCCTTAAGATGAGATAAATGGTTTGGACATTTTATGACTTATGGGTGTTTGTTGTTATTTAGGTGGATGTTTATAAGTTGTTAATGATCCTGATTATAAAAAAACAAAACAAGGTATAGGAGCCTAGACTCAGGAATTGGTCTTTCACTTTTTTTTTAATCTCTACCCTTCTTTATTAGGGTTGGAAAGAAAAGGGAAGAATGTATAAATATCATATAGGGATAATAGGGTAAAAGGCTAGATTATTGAATATACTCTTCAACTTAGAGCTATTGCTGTTCTCAAAGAAGGTTATTTTGTTTACATGGACTACTGAATAGTGATACAGGTTTAAGGCTTTCATTGATAAAAATCTTTGTATATTGATACAAAATTTAAGGTTACTTTTGTTACAACATGCTGTGTCTACATGTTTTCAACTCTCATGTAAAGTATTGGGCCTTTATAATTTGTTTAAGAATGAATTTTTAGTTCCAGTCCTTTTAAAGCTGCTATTATAATCTGTGTAGGAGATTAAGAAATACAAGTTAATAGTCAAACTCATAGCCATGTCAGATACTTGTCTAGATTATCACAGAAATATATGCTGTGGGTCAAACAGATAATAAATAGCTAGAGATAAGTAACATTTGCTTGTTCAGATATGCTATAAATAGATAGATGGTCTTCACAAACCTCAGAGACTGGCGGAATACAGTGTTAAAGATGTTTTTTGTAGTGGTGAATTATTAATCTGCACTGAGCTTTGGGCACTCGTGTGTGCTCTGTACCACCTAAGAGTTCAGGATTCATTAATGAAAGACACACATACACAGAGATATTCTTAATATGCCTTACTAGCTCAAGGGCTGAGCTACTCCTGAACCTCCCCTCAGCTAGAACACACACCCCCATCGATATTCCTTAGTTAGCACTTTCTAAATCTATATTTTATCTTTGCCGCCCCAGACCCAGTCAGGGGAGTGACCCCTATGGCCACTTACCCTGATTCGTACATGTTGGTGGGATCTTAAGTCTGATCTTTGTGCTCTCTTATCTTGGCAATTCTGTCTGTTCTTCTTCTGTTTCAGTCCCTTGCCTGCACAATCTAAAAGTCCTGTGTCTGTCTCCCTGCCCAGCTACTGGCTGTATGCAATTCTTTATTACCAATTAAAGCCAGCTGGGAGCAGGGACTCTCATTGTCTGGAAGTGTGGCTTTTGGGAACCAAATTAACACAAAGCATTAGAACCAATCCCCAACATCTCAGCCCCCTTGTCCATTAAAAAGGCTCCTTTTTCAGATATAAATTGAACACAACCAAAAAAATTATGTGAATTATAGAGTATGATATATAATTGATATGCAGTCCATCATATTTGTCAATTAGATAAAGTACTCTACCATCTATCCTAACTTAAAGAGTTCACAATTCTATGATTGAATTAGATTCTGATTTTAACTTTTATTACCATGTGGAAACCATCCTTTTAAATCAGCATCATTTTCCTTAATGTTAAACAACTTAAGTTTGATTATGAGACTGTAACTAGTTTTCAACCCTGTCAGAAATAGAGAATGAATTAACTAGTACCTGAATATATAGCACTACAAAACATAGTTTCCAAAACTTAAACAAATTGTAGAGATATCTGACTCCTTGGACAGTCAGTCCACTATTCCTCAAAGTGTCAAAGTATCTACCTTCAGCCTTCTGGCCCAGAACCATCTGACAGACCTTGAATAAGGCAGGAACTATGCAGGACTAGCTTATTCTGTCTTGGCATACCTAAGTTATCGACTACCTTGCATTGTGTGTCCTTTGCTGGACAGTATTTTTTTTGTCTATAGATGAATTAGAGCGATTTTTTCCATCGGCTATCTTGCCATAACTGGAGCAAATCAATGTGGAGGTTTTGATGTTCAATTTCTTCTTTCAACCATGAAGGGGATACTGTTAGGGGCAGACATGTGTCTACTCAAATGATGTTTAATAATGAATTAATATCAAATGTCATGATCTGTGGATTGGTGATGTCTTTGAGGACTGTCTATATAAAATGTATTTGAACTGTTGGATCTTGGCTACTTTTAGCTATTTCTACTAGTATATTGTAGAACACGCCTTAATATAATTAGATCAGAATCTATGAGTATGAGTCTATTTGGTCTTTAACTTGCCTTATTTAATCATCCTAAACAGTTTGTAATAGCAGTTATTAGAGGGACTGAGTCGAAGCCTTGTATTTTTAAATGAGTTGCATGGGCACGATGCCTATCTAAAAGTAACAATATTAATTTCAAATTTTTGTATCAATATAAGAAATTTATATTAATGAAAACCTTACATCTGCATCAATCTATAAATTGATATAAAATTTGTATTGACTATAAAGATTTCTACCAATGTAAGATTGTGGCTATATAATGTTTTGCTTTAGAATAAATTTAGTAATCCACCCCCATTTATTTCCTCCTTGTTCAAAATTATGACCATTTCCAAATTATCCCTTAAGATGACACCCTATGTATAATTTATAAAATAACTATAACCAGACACCCAAACCCAAGGGATCAGGATGATGACTCTTGAGAACTTCTAAAGGGCTGGGCATGGATAGGAAAATTAGAAATTTTGGTTAGACTTAAGAAAGCTAGGTTAAGCCTCTGTTCTCCTGTCTCTGTGTGCTTAGAAGGCTCAGGGCTTGACTGAAGTTTTAACTGAATCTATCTGAAAGGCCGGATGAGTCAAGTCCATCGGGGATCAGCAGCAATTCCTGAAGCTGTTCTGGAAGCAAGTCTGTGGAAACCGCTTCAGGAGGCAGAGAGCTGGAACAGCAGGTCACTTCAGTGTCCCTGAGGATGGATCTTTCCAGAGCTGTATATCCTGCAATATATGGATCTCACAATCAAATGTTTAGTACTATTAATATATTTGTATGGATTATGCAAGGTATACAGATAAATTAAGGATAAATTTTTGCTCCTTGTTTGAGCAGGTGAACCAACAACTGTCTTTTTTAATGAGTTAATTTTTTTTCTTTTTTTCTTTTTTTTTTTTTTTCCAGAGCTGGGGACCGAACCCAGGGCCTTGCGCTTGCTAGGCAAGCGCTCTACCACTGAGCTAAATCCCCAACCCCTTAATGAGTTAATTTTATCAGTAACCAATTACAATAAATCTTCACTCATGCCACATGAAGGATGGCTCAAAGAATCTTAAGGATTCCATAACCAACAGGATTTATTGTCCAATTTTAGCTGAAGCCTTGACTAGAGACATTTTTATGTCTATGGGCTGTTTCCCTGTGTAGGAATCAGCAGATCATGTTACCTGCCCCCCCCCTTTTTTTTTGTATTTTACTTTTTCTGTAGCCAAGAATTTCGGGGGTCCTTCAAATGTCACATCTGATCCACATCACTCTGAAAGGGGTCCGAAGCCTTTTCTCATTTCCTGTCAACACAAGTACAGAGGCTCTTTCCAAAAATAGTATGTCTTTGGTCCAGTAACCAGAAATCATTAAAGGTATAGATTGAATTGTTTTAATAGCTTGTCCTGTCTCCCAGATGAATTTTAATATAACCACCAAACACATAGTCATCTTCATTTTGATAATTAAAACAATTCAAAGCAATTAAAACCATCTAAACAAATATTATCTGTTGTGTTAGTGCTCTGCTAACATTTCCTGCCCTAACCTACATGAGTTACTTATTTATCTGTATACTTAAATTGTCCCTTCTGTGGAGGTCAATATCTCTGTGGGTAAATATGTCCCCTTTCTCTTTATATAACTTAAATTAATATAGGTTTCTATTATCTGTCTGAGATAAGGTATGTCTACTTATCCCCTTGCTCTTTGATCTATAATTTAAGGTCAAAAGCCTCAATGTATTACTCAACTATTTAACTTTAATTAAATTCCATTCTACTCACTGTGTAAGCCTATTTCCAGGCTCTGAATTTGTCATGCCAGGCTAAGCAACCCCAGAAATTCCATTTAGACCATGTTTGAAGATCCCTAGAGCTGCCCTGGCATAGACTCTTAAAAATATGTTTTAATGCATTTTCTCATTCATTCTCTCTTCTCTCTCTGTGCCTGTTTCCTGCATTTGAGATAAAAGTCCTCGATTTCTTTATTCCAGGTATACTCCATGTATACTTAAAACCACTTAAACAATTACCATTGTACTCCTTTCTATCCTTAAAAGCGATTAAATCAAATGTCATTTATCTCTATCCTTTGATTATCTGCTTGTAGAGGGGCCAGCAGCCTCTACTGTCTGCCTCTCTCTGCCTTCCTCTGAGTAGCCTGTCTCTTTGCACAGCAGGTGCTCCCAGCACCTCTGATCTCAAGCTTTCTGAGGCAGCCAGAAGCCTTTTAGAAGGGCCCCAGGTAAATCCCACCAGCAGCTGTGTTCCTTTGTTCTAGTTTCCTGGCTTGGGAAAGAACCATGTGACTCAGCTCTTCTCTCTGAGGACCCAACTCTTCCCTCCTCCTAAGCTCCCAGCCTGCGTGGACTCCATTCGGGAGCCTCCGGTTAATTTTTAAAAGTGAGTTCTTGCCTAGCGCGTTGTGTGCCATCTGCAGCAGTGAATTGTTAATCTGCACTGAACTCTGGGCATTGCGTATACTCTGCACCCACCCAAGAGCTCTGGACTCATGAATGAAAGAAAGACACACACACACACACACACACACACACACACACACACACACACACACACCACATCACACAAAACAATATTTTTATATTTTGGTTGTGAGCCCTGCCTTTAACTACTGAGCCATCTCTCCAGCCCAGAGTGATATTTTTAATATGCCTTACTAGCTCAATGGCTGAGCCACTTCTGAACTAGCTAGCACACACTGCCCTCTGGTATCCCTTAATTAACACTTTCTAAATCTATATTTTATCTTTGCTACCACAGACCTAGTCAAGGGAGTGGCCCCTGTGGTGATTTTGTCTGTTCTTCTTTCCCCTCGGTCCCTTGCCTACACAATCTAAAAGTCCCACCTCTAAAATTCCCTACCCAGTTATTTTCTGTATAGAAGGGTTTTTTTTATTACTAATCAAAGCCAGCTAGAGGCAGGGAACCTTAGCATCTGGAATTGTAGCTTTTGGGAGCCAAATTAAGACAAAGCACTAACAGTTTTTATTTAAGCCCTTTGTGATGTAGACACGTCAGAACCCCATTCCACCTCAAGGAAGAAGATGAGCATCAAGAACCTCCCCACAGAGCTCGCCTCAGTGTGGCGAGCTGCCACTGACAGAGAGCGTCCCGTCTTCAACTACAGACCAAATGCTGTCCAGACAGGACGAACAGACACAGGGAAGGCTACTGCAAAGCCTTGCCAAGACAGGGTAAACAAATCCTTCATAATCCCTGCTTCACAAAAGGGACTGATGTACTGAGCCAGCAGGCTGAAGGTGAATGCTGCAAGGTTGTAGAGACAGTTCTGGGGAAATGTTCAGCCAGCCAATTCTTTGTCACTTTGTAGCCTCGGATGCTGTTTGCACTTCTTACATTCTCACGTAACATTTATTCCTTCTCAAGTCTCTGGTGGGGTTGAAAACTAGATACTTATAGGCTCACAATTATAAAGGATCTAAGAAAGTGTTTTGGGGTCTAAGGAGGTATTTTACAGATGGTAAATGCAAGTTATGAAGGTTGGAGGGCACGAACGTTTTAAGTTGTAGGAGGGTATTTTTAAGTTGGTAAATAAAGGTTAGAGAATCTAGAAGGTGTTCTAGGAGGGTTGGAGGAAGTTGTGAATGGGTGTTTTAAGATTGGTAATGCCAAGTCGTGAGAGTCGGAGAATTTAAATGCTTAAGGTGGTAATGAGAAAACGATTTAAGTATAGAACTCTAAACTCAATTAGCATAGATAATAGAATACTTTCTCCTCAGTTGCCAAATTTAAATGGACTGCACATTGTTAATGCAATTACTATACCATAGATTCCACAATCGTTTTTACTCTATGTGGTTTGTTACTGTAAGACAAAGAGCCTTTTTATTTAGACAAAAGTGGGGAGATGTTGGGGATTGGTCTGATGCTGCTATGTATTCAAATGCTAAATTCTCTACCCTAAGACCTGGTTGCCCCAAGATATGTGAATTCTCGCCTATGCCAGCTTTTGTTTTATAAACCTTTCTCCCAAGTTTATTGGTCAATAAAAGGCTAAAGCCTGCAGTTGGGCAGTAGAGGTAGAGGGGTTTTCAGTTACCTGGCTGGGGGTCACAGGTAGAAACAGGAGGCAAGAAGAAAAGAGAAGAACAGAGAAGGAAGGGGCCATTAGTAGTCTATGAGCATGTGGCTAGGAGAAACAGCAAGGAACAGGGCACACATTGCTGTATGTAAATTAGAATATCTCCAAAATCTGCCCAGTCTAGGTTTACATCTTGTAAACAAAATACCTGGATTATGTGTCTTTTATACTGGCTAGCTAGAATTTGTAATTCCTTTTACAGCACATAGCCAATCTACCAATATACTATGTACAGCAAACTTTCAATAAATTCTAGATGTCTTTCTGGATTTACTAGTAGGAAATAAAAGATTATTCTAACACACATTGCAAACAGTGTATTACAGTCTGAAGTTGAATCGGTGTTCTGAAAATTTCACATAAAAATATTCCAGAGTGAATTGTGTTCTTTGTTCTTCTTGTTGTATATGGTTGTGCCTTGTTTGCCAGGAGGAATGTGAGCTGAGAAATGCACCCTTAGTGTCTTAGGGTTTTATTGCTGTGAACAGACACCATGACCAAGGCAACTCTTATAAGGACAACATTTAATTGGGGCTGGCTTACAGGTTCAGAGGTTCAGTCTATTATCATCAAGGCAGGAAGCATGGCAGCATCCAGGCAGGCAAGGCACAGGAGGAGCTGAGAGTTCTACTTCATCTGAAGGCTGCTAGCAGAATACTGGCTCCCAGGCAGCTAGGACAAGGGTATTAAAGCCCACACCCACATGGCCACACCTATTCCAACAAGGTCACACCTCCCAACAGTGCCACTCCCTGGGCAAAGCATATACAAACCATCACACTTAGGCTGTTAGGAATTGTTTAATGCTTTGTCTTACTTACCTGCCCCCAGCTGGCTTCAACTGACAATAAAGAATTGCCAGACAGCCAATGGCTAGGCAAAAAGACAAAGGTGGGACTTTTAGATTGTTCGGGCAAGGGATGGAGAGAAGGGGAAAGAAGAGAAGAATCACTATAACCAAGAAGGAACAGATTTCAGAGCTGCAGAAGAAATATCATCCAGCAATGTGTGTGTGTGGGGGGGAAGCAGCCCTATGGGGGTGGGGATGGGGCTGGGGGCTTCACAGAAGGTAACAGGGTAGCAAAGATAAAACATAGATTTAGGTGCTAAGCCAGGAATACCAGAGGGAAATGTATGCAAACCTCAGGGACTTTTAGAAATGTTCAGCCATTGAACTAGTCAAGGTATATCAAAATTAGCTGGTGTGCGTGCATGCATGTGTGCATGCCTGCCCACCTGCCTGCCTTTTATTTGTGAATCCAGAGAGCTCTTGGATGGGTGTAGCAGGAGCGTAACCCACCGAGAGCCAAAGTGGTTTAACTAATTCGCCACAACGTTAGTCAGTCAGTTTCATAATTTAGAACATCACAGAGTCTGCTTGTACGAGGTAAGGCATCCACAGTTTCACCAGGCCATATGATCTCTCATCCCACCATTGAGTATGTGACCCAGCCGTAACCGTAACATGTTGTTTCAGTGTATAACATCTCGTGATTTATCGTGATGAAATTTCTTTTCTTCTAAATGATAAATGTGTATTGGCTGTGTAAAGAGAAATGTCTGCTTCTAAAATACTTGTGACTGTAGGGGGTGGGGGTCGTGTGTGCCCCAGGCAAGTAGAAGTCAGAGGACAATTCTGGGGAGTCAGTTTTTGTCTTCAGCCTTAAGGTGTATTGCAAGGATCAGGCTCAGGTCCCCACACATGTGCAGGGAGTGCTTTTACACCCTGGTCGTCTCGGTGGCCTGAGCCTGCTTTTGTAAGGAGACAAGTTACGTCAGGGTACCCTACTTCAGGTCGTATCCACCTCTCCAGTACAGTTGTTCATCCATACAGCTCAGACGCTTTGCAATGATAGGAGTCAGAGTCTTTGAGGCAGGAAATGGAAGCTAAAAAAAATAGATCTCTTGACGAATAAAAAGTACACAAATACATGGACTATTTTCTACCGTGTAAGGAAAGATTGAAAAGCCGGTTAGCAAGGGTACATCTCGTGCCAATTTTTATGGTATGAATGAAGGGACTGTAGTCAGCCACAGCAAGGCAAACTCGGTTCTGGCAGGCCTTGCCCTTCTCCCCAGTTCCCTTTGCCTTGCTAAAAACCACTAGATTGCGTTCCTAAAGCTAGCCACTAAGGTCTGTTCCCTTATTTGGCCACTTCCTGAGGTTGGCTACCAAGGTCCAGCTATCAAAGTACTGAAGTCCAGCATCTAGCAGTCAAAAGCCCCTGTTGGTTCACCTAATTAACACGCCCAATTAAAGTTAAATGCCTCGTGCTAACACAGGGTTTTACCTTTATAAACCGCCATTGGACTGTATACCACGTCTGACTCCTCTCTGTCCAGAGGCAGTCTACTTTTGTCCATGTGTGCTGCCCACCCTCCAGGGGCGGGGCAGACGATTAGCCCTTCCCTTCCCCCTTGTTCCCTTCCCCTCCTCCCTTGTCCTCTGTTTCCTGTCTTTGTCTCAATTGCCTGCCCTGTCCCGCTGGGAAAATAAATCTCCTTTGTGCTAAGAACTGATCTTGGAGGGTCCTGAGCCAATACCGGTTCCTACCCTGAAGATACATTAAACAAGTTCCAGCAGGTGGGAAACGTTGGTTGATGGTAACACTTGCCTAACATGTGCAGTGCCCTGGGTTTGATTCCCAACATCACAGACGCTCGATTAAAATGATGAAAATGTTCCAAGGCAAGAGCATAAACATCCTCCCTGTAGTTTAAAGAAATGAAAGATTAAAAAAAAATTACAAATACACATAAGATACCTTATTTTAAAAGCGTGTCAACTTTTTGTCTAAAGAGGATAATAAATTCAGTGTGTATTTTTATCTCTTGAGTACCACAAATTTTATTTCTATCTGACTTTTCCTATAGAATAAACAAATGGAACAAATTTGGACATTTTGCTGAGTATGTGGACTCTGATGTTTGTCACATCAGATGAAACAGCACTGTCACCATAGGCTAGGCACTTAGATTTAAGTATTATTTAAATACCCCAGTACATTTTTTCCTGGTCATTTTTTTTCTAATGTTGGCAGGGGCATATAAGCTTTATAAAAACCGTTGTGAGAATCTGGGTGTGGTGACACATGCCTTGAATCCCCATGGAGGCATTGAGTCTTTATGAGTTCGAGGACAGCCTGGTCTACCTACTGAATTCCTGGTCAGCCAAGGCTACATAATGAGACTACCTCACTATTAGTAAGAAAAGAAAAGAGTATGAGCCTCAACGAGCCAATTTTTAAAGAGATTTGGAGAAAACAGTCTGCTTTACAAAATTTTATTACTTGGGATTAAGCCAGTGAGTTGGTAGTTGACATTACAAGTTGGGCAGTTAAGACCATAAAATTTTAAAATCAATGAAAGGAAAAGCAGTTGTTGTTGTTGGTGTTGTTGGTGTTTCTCCCCTTAAAGAGGTGCCTTGTTTTCTGGTTAGAGCTCGGCAGGCAGTGGGAACACATCTACCAGAGGTTCCATTTTTATCTTTGCATGCGTGTTGTTAACTAGTTGAAGGAGAATAAAAAGCAGGCAATATAAATGGGAAGGGGGTAGAAGAAAGATAACTTTGGATATTGCAGTTTCCCCATGGATACTTAAGAGAAACAATCAGGGCCATTGCCTCTGTTGGCTCTGATCAGGACAGGGTGATTTTAAAGACGATTTCTGACTGTACCCGCCCATTCATTTGGGGGAAATTATAATTTTTAAATGTTTTTCACCATGTGACAGTTTATTAGTTAAGTAATCAGGTACTTGGAAGACTATAGAGGAAGTTACCCCCTTTGCGCATAGCATTAAAATGTCTAGAAATTAAGCCTTTGGAATGCCCAGGTACCAAGCTATGTGAGGCATAGCTACTGTCTGAAACATGACCTTCGAAATACTTGGAATTTGAAGAACAGGATATGTGGTTTATATTGAAATTAATTTGGGAGCAATATATGGCAAAGTATTTTGTCCTATTTGTTTTCTAAACTCTGCGTGTGTTCAAAGTTGAAAGCAAAGGACAAAAGCTTCCTTTGTTCATGACATCAGATTTCAGTGTGTTTTTCTGAAATTGCCAGTAGTTTCTAACGAATGCCTTCATTTTTTATTGATTATCAAACATTATTTTGGTATTATTTCTATATAAAAAGCCTTAAGAAGACTTCAGTATAATTTCACTCTATTGAGCAAAAGGACTTAATTGTACAGCTAAAATATACCTTTACTTTTATTTGTATATGGTTTTATAAAAATTACAGGATGTGAAGGCTGTTTTAAGTCAAGGACAGATGTTGAGTAAAAGCTTCTGACTAGGTTTGAAACATGATTAAATAAAACAGCAAAAGCCCCTAGTCAGCTGCACCGTGACGAGGAAAACAAGAATGCTGTATAATAACTGAACCTTAGTTTCACAAACAATCTTTCCCAGAAGCGGTACCGTTTGGCATCAAGAACAATAGTAAGAACAGTACAGTGAATACAGATGGATTTTCCTATAAAACATGAGACCATAAAAGTTAATCTGTTTCAAAGAACGAGACGTGTGATATTTCCAAATCTGTAATGTAGTCCTACAAAAGTTGAAGACACAAGTTCCTTTTTAAAAGGGAAGGAAAGGTTGGCATGGAACTAACCAGAGAGATTAGAAATAGAAATGGCAGCGCTTTCAAATCCAAGGAAAAGAAGGTTTTTGGAAAAGTGGTTAAAGGAAAAAAAGGTGACTCAAAAATCCAGATTTTTGGACTCAGACTAGAAGAGGTTCTTGGAATATGATAGGCAGGATGAGACTTTCTGAAGCCAATCACAGACTTTTCTGAATCCAAACATGTCACGTTACATGGCAAGGGGTGAGGTAAGGTTTTGGGTAAATTTAAAATTGCAAACCAGGTCCATAAAACTGTGACATCCTGTATTGTCCGGGAGTCCCCTCGAGGTCAAAGTGTTCTTAGGGTGGAAGAGGAATGGAGGAAAGAGAGGACTACATTGCATTTCTCATCCCCGTAACAAAGTACTCAACAAGAAGAAAATAGAAAGAAAGGTTTATTCTGGCTTACATTTGAGAGTACAGCCCATCATGGTGGCAGCATGGGAGGAGAGAAACACCTTGTCCACACTCAGGAGGCAGAGAAGGTGGGGTCAGAAGCAGGATTGGGGTGACAAGACCTGTGTGCTAGAGACCCACTTTCTCCAGTTCTGCTTGGGGGCTGACTGTTTCTGTCCTTAGATAGACTTGTTTGCCATCTGAAGCAATATGGCCATCATGAGAAAGGGACAGCAGTGGACAAATAATAGACCCTCCCCTTTGAGCAACACTCCATTTGTTACTATAGCAACACAGAATGGGAAGCATTAATAGCCAAGTCCTTGTTGTGTGAGAAATACTGTTGTACTTTTCTATGTTCTCCTTCTTATAAGGTTTAGATTAATCTAATTCTCATGGTTTTCTGGTGCAAGCACACTGTTCTACAGATGAAGACTTTAAGACACAACGGGTCTTCTTGGCCAGGGTAACACCAGGGCAGAGTTGAACAAGAATGGGTGGGATCTCTTACCGTCATGTCAACTAAGAGAATTGTCTAGCCTTTTTGAGAAATTGCAATTGAGAAGTTACAGAACATTTAAATGAATGGTATACAAAAAATTGTGTGCTTGCTTAGATTCAAAAGTTGTCTCCAAACCAGAGGCTCCTGGCAATTGATACCTACTCGGAAAGAGATCAGTTTTATCTAAAATGACATCAACCACAGGAACAGTTGACTGCTGCAAAACAAGACTCCACACTTTTTGTGTACTTTTTGTTTTTGATTCGGTTCGGGACTTTTTTGGTTTATTGAGTTTTGCTTGTTTGACTCTCATGAGCTTTATTCTGTTTTGATAAATATCATGAAGTTAGTTGGGTAGGAAGGTGGGTAGGATCTGAAAGGGGTTGAGGAGAGGGGATATAATAAAAAATTTATATGAAAAATAAAATAATGAAAAACTTGTCAACACAGAGACCTGGGATAAGGGAGGCCCTCGAGAATCAATGGGGGCGACCTTAGCTGTGACTCACAGCATTAGGGATTTGGAATCTGAAGAGCCCACCTCCCATAGCCAGGCAGGAACCCTGGGATATCAACCCACCCACAAAACTTTCAACCCCAAATGTATCCTGCCTACAGGGAATGCAGACATAGGGGATAGAGCAAAGACTGAAGGAATGGCCAACCAATAACCAGCCCAACTTGAGACTCATCCCACAGGCAGGCACCAATCCCTAACACTATTAATGATACACTGTTATGCTTGCAGACAGGAGTCTAGCATGACTGTCCTCTTTGAGGTTCCACCAAGTAGCTAACTCAAGACAGATGCAGACACCCACAGCCAAACAGCAGATGGAGCTTGGGGACTCTGATGGAAAAATAGGAGGAAGGATTGACAGCCCTGAAGGGATGGGAACTCCACAGGAAGACCAACAGAGTCAAGAGTCAACTAACCTGGACCCTTGAGGATCTCAAGAGTCTGAACCACCAACCAAAGAACAAACAGACTGGACCTAGGCCTTCCCGCTCATATGTAACAGATGTGCAGTTTGGTCTTCGAGTGGGTTCCGAACGACTGGAGTAGGAGCTATCCCAAAAGCTGTTGCTAGTACCTGGGATATGTTCTAGCTGGGCTGCCTTCTGGCCTCAGTGGAAGAGGAAGCGCCCATCCTCACAGAGACTTTGAAGTGCCAAGGTTGCGGGGTGGCATGGGGGCTTACCCACTCAGGAGAAAGGGGAGGGGATGAGGGAAGGACTGTAGAAGGGGGTGACAGGGAGAGGGGCAGTGATCAGGATGTAAAGTAAGTTTAAAAAGAGATAAAAATAAATCAAAGAAAAAAGTTGTCAACATCGACCAGTTCTCTCTCTCTCTCCTCTCTCTCTCTCTCTCTCTCCCTCTCTCTCTCTCTCTCTCTCTCTCTCTCTCTCTCTCTCTCTCACACACACACACACACATTTGGAAACCATAGGAATTAATTTTTTTTCTTTCTTAATCTAATAAATACTTTATATGAATCCTTTGACATATTTATCCGCACAGGATGAACATATAAGAGAATACCAGAGAGAATAATTGATGTGTAGAAAAGTCAAATTAGATTAAATAATGACTAGTTTTAGGTACGGAATTTTGCTTTTATCTTTGCCTATAATTAAGATAACCACAGAAGTAACGCGGAAAGCGCCCCTTGTAAAACTGTGTGGCTTTGGAGTTAGACCTTTTTTTCACTTAATGAACAACATTTGATAGAGTGGCCAAACGAATCTTAAATGTGTCCCTCATGCGTGAGCAGGAGAGCATTCTAAACCAAGCCCTAAACCCAGCTCTAACAAGGTGCAAGAGGAATCAGGGAGGCGGGACCCGGAAGGAGGAGGTGGTCTTAGGATATGGCCCGCGGCCAGCGGCCCGATGGATGCTGGGAACTGTAGTTCCAGGCAGCCAAGGTATTCCAGAGCAGGGCCGGGGCAGAGCCTGACTGGCTCCCTGAAGCCTCCGGGGCGGCTTCGCCAGAACGCACTTCCGCGGCAGCGGAGGGAGACCAGGAGACGCTGCTCCGAGTGGGCGATCGGGATGCCCGGGCCGTGAGGAATCGGTAGGTGTGGTCAGGAACGCTCCCATTTCGGAGTATTTTGCAAGTAGTTGAAGGTGTTGCATGAAACGGCGAAGTGGCGGCGAGTCGGCATTTTAAATGTTGCCCACACGGGTGGATGTGGAAAGTGGCTGGGGAGGTATTTGGTACAGCGTTGAAAACGTTTTCGTGCCTTCAGAGGAGTGTGGAAATGTGGAGCCGCGTTGCCGGGGCAGCTGAGGGCTGGGGGCGGGTTGGCGTGGGTGTGAGGCGCGAGCTGCGAGTTGCTATTTTCGACCCCGCGGCTGACGGAGATGGTTGTGTAACGCTGACCTGCTTGAGCTCCCCACGCACCGGGCAGGGGTGGGCTCGCGGCGAGCGTGCGGGGCACTCACGCCATTGGCTGTGCGCAAGCCGCCCCCCTTATCCTGCTCGGCCGCTCGGGGTCTCCTGAGGACGCGGCTCCCACCGGGGCAGGCAGAGGCGGGGGCGAGCACACGGAGCTGGCCGAGCTGGCATTGCTGTCCCCCAACACTGCCCTGGCCTGCAGAGGGGCCCGTCTCCACGTCTGAGAACTGCTGCGTTAGGTGACCTCACTGGAAAAGGTTGCCCAGGGGTCCGATTGGTGTCATTGGTTGTAAAACGAACCTTTCTGACTTTGAAGCAATCGTGCTTGATAATAACTCAAGAATCGTGGACGGGAGGTGGGGAGCCTCAATCTAAATCAGCACCCAGGCCACATCCTGCATAATTACTGTAATAGGGCCAGTGATAAACGCCTGGATCCAGGAAGCTTCCAGGCGTTTATGAGTTTTCACTCATCCTACCTGTTTGAGTTAAATAGTATTTAAAGAGGAAGTCGCTCCTCGTTAGAGATAAGAAAACATACCAAATAGCAGTTTGAGCTAAGGACGATACCATACAGCATAAACGAAAAAGGATGCACTGATTGCAAATTTTACGTTGTACAATGTAACCCAGAAAAGTGGATTTTTTTTTTAAATTTTAGCCTTAATTATCCTGAGCTTTCAAAGCACAAAATAAGACTTATTTTTCTTTTGAGGCTCACATCTAACAGTGAATATAAGAATAGATTGCCTGTGTTAATTTTGTTGCGTTTTTACTTTTTCATGGTGGTGGTGTTTGAACCTAGGGCCTTCTACAAGATGGGCAAGCATTCTAGCACTGAGCTACACCCCCAACCTTAAACTGTCTTTTTGAAAAACTTACTATATGCCTGTTTTGTTGTAGCGTTTTATTAAGTCTAGACGATTACTGCTTTTTTCCCCTAATTATGTGTGAATTAAAATAGAATTTTGAGAGAAGGACTATAGTAATTTGGCGCAATTTTTTTCTACTTTGGTAGGTCCAGATTATCTCTGCTTTGTGTGCAGATGTGCTCCTGTTTCGTCTGAGCTCGCTAAGCTGATTTCGAAGGATCAGGTACACTAAAGGGTTATATAATGTTTCTTCTGTCTGCATCAGGGACGATGCTTTTCTTCTCCAGCAAAATAACAGTGCAGGACCTTTGTGGGTTCGGTGATAGATGGTTACAGTTTCCAAGGACAGCAAATTATAGGTAGAAGGGATGGCCAGAGTTAGCATCAAAAATTAATTTAGTGGCCATGAAACATACATTCTTTTGTAGTGACTCCTTGGAATTGTCCCTGAAAAAAAATTATAATGGTTTCGAGAAATCCAAAAGCTCTTAGCCACTATTTCTGCGTCAGCTTTCTTTGAACTCTCTTCAAAGCCAGAGAAAATAATCTTTTGAGAGTATTTTTATTCAGAATGTTACCGGCGATAGCATTGATGGACCAAATTTTCTTCTCTGAAAAGTCGCTCTGGGACAGATGACAAGCGTGGAGTCACTGTTTTGGGACAGAGTATTTGATTTGGTCAGGAACTTTGCCAAAATGAAAGCGCTGTCATTATTCTTGGATAAATGTTTCTTTCATTTTAAAAAATTGGAGAGACTTTTGGCCAGTAAGGAGCAGAAACAGACAAATAATCTAGAAACAGCCTGCATGTTTCAGAGACAGGTGTGGTGACCTGTCCCAATGAAATGAATTCAACTTACGGTAAACCAAATTTATAATTTTCTCAATATCCTAGCTAGATTCATAGGGACCAGCTATGTATTGATTCCTTCAGTCGGTAAGTAATGGAATATCATCTCTGTGTGTCAGTCACGAGTACGGCAAACAAAACAAGGATCTTTCTCCTGAAATTCACAATCTGTTGGGAAAGAACAGTTTGTAAACAAGGAATCGTAAACATTATCACTGACACCAAAGAAAAAGTAAAACAGTGCTATTTACATCTTGTAGCCGGGGATGGAGGAAGGCTGTAGAGAGGGAGAGGGTCAGGTATGTCTCCCCAGCCATAGGACTGGATGTCACTTAAAGAATATGGTGGGACTGAGGAACTTCTTAAAGGGTTGGAGAGCTGGCTTAGCAGTTTAGAGCACTTGATGCTCTTTCAGAGGACCTGGTTTGGTTCCCAGCACCCACACGGTAGCTCACAACCGTCTCTCACTCCAGTTTCAGAGAATCTGACATCCTCTTCCGGCCTCAGACACTGCATGCGTGTGATACATACACACATATGCACGCAAAACATCCACACACATAAAATACAAATGAATCTTTAAAAGTAATAGTTTGGAAAAATGCCGTGTGGCCTAGCCCTTAATTAAATTAAAAGCTGGAAACCAAAACAGTGGTTACGCAGACAGCTGTATAAGGTAAAAGAGGCATGAGAAGAGGCTGAGAATGGGGGGAAAGCCAGAGTGTGTATGCTGTGGGGAGGCTTCAGGCTTTCAGAGACTTCGTTTTTCAGGAAGTGGGAAGCTATTGAGTGTAAAGAAGGGAAGACAGATCTGCATCTCAAACAAATTATTCTGGATACATAATTCATTGACCTAGCACAAGAAGTCTCAAATTTGATTAAGTCTTAATCTGGAAGTCAGCGATATTCTTTTGGTTTTAACACTAAATACATCATTTCATATCATTCCTCTGTCACCCTGTGAGACGTTATCTCACCAGTAGGGTGAGACTTACTACCAAATTATAGATAGAGTTAAAAACAGGGTAAGAGGTGAAATGACCAAAGAAGTTATAAGATGCTACATTTGTTGCGGTATAATTTAAGAAGCACTCAACTGGCTCCTGGGAGTTCCCACTCCGCGCTCTAGCTAACTCTCTGTCAGCCACTTTCACACACTGTCCCCTTGGTGGGTTGTTACACCTGACACACACATCGAGTTCTGCAGGCCGTGCTAGCCCCAAGCATTCTATAGCCTAGCAGGGCTTCCTGCCCAGACTCTGCTCACACGCCCAATACCCAGTTAAGTCATGACTCAACAAACTGGAACCCAAAAACTAGATTTATATGTTAAATGCTCAATGAATAATACATCTATACAATTAGCTTACAACCAATTGATAAGGATGTAAGTTCATCTAGACATACAAAATCCTGTACACATCTATCCCTTAAGAATAGTCATAACAACCTATAAATATGCAGAGAGAAACCTTAACTGTTGTTGTTAAAAATATAAAAATAAAAAGTATAGTTGTCTATTTCACCGTTGGTCCACACAGCGGTGTCCAAGATATCTGCTAGATATCTTGGTAGAAACACATCCCCACTCCTCAGCGACCCAGTGTCTCTTGTCGTCACACACTTTCCTACACTCAAACCCTCACATAAAAGAACACACAACACAATAATCTTTGACCCAATTGGTAAGATATAATTGCCCACTTAAACATACAAAGCCCGGTACCATCCATCCCTTAGGAACATTGATAACAACCTGTAAATACACAGAGCAGAATCTTAACATCACCTGCCATGGCTTCTCCCCTCTCTCTCCTCTGTCCTGGCTCTTCCTCTCTCTCCTAGTCTCCTCCTCCTCCTCAAACTTCTCTTCCGCCCATCCTTCCTTCTCCTCCAATGACAGGCTTCCTTCTATCCTGTACCTGCTCCTCACCTGTACTTTACAAATTCAATGGGGAGGTGGTTCTGGTGAAGTCATCTGACTTCTGCGTACTAGGTAGCTGTCCTTGGGGCAGTGGAATTAGCATCAAAATACAAAGAACTTCAGGGTAAACCACAACATATAACAGACTCCTTGTTCTCTCAGCTGCTTTCTCCCCTCCCTCCCTCCAGTCTCCTCTCCTCTCTAAAACTTTTCTCCGCCCTTCCCTCTTGTCCAGTGACAGGCCTGTGTCCTGTACCTGCCTTCACCTGCATAATGACATTAACCTATAAACATTAATTTTAGCATTTGAACCTGAAGATTTGAGATCACTAATGTTCTTTTTTTGAAACACATTCTATGGTATTTCTCTTGACTCTATAAAACTGTTAGTCCTTGAGAGTTTAGCTAAGCACGTGTCAACATAGCAAGTTCAGAGAACTGAGGCAAAAATTTAACATCAACTTGAAGGAAGCCATAAACACCCAGCACTGAAATAAATGCTGGTCTGCCTATGTTCATTAACATTGTTTGATTGTCTGTAGGTTAAGGATTGCAGGAAAATATTAATGATAAATCTATATGTGCTGATAAAGGCTATATATTCTGATCTTGTTCCTCACTGCCTTTGGGTTACAGGAATCAGTGGCATAGGACAGGCTGTTTGGAGAAACACTGATTACTTTGAAATTGTGAGTATCTGTTCCCCATCTCTGGAAACAAGAATGAAATTGTGATCACATTAAGAATTTGAGTGTATTTGCTGCAGGCGTCTTGAAGCTGTAAAAGAAACAGGAATAACCTTTTTCTTACTGCTCTGTCTTTACCTGACCCAGGGCAATAACTTTTTTGTAAATGGTGCACTGGCTTATGTTGCTTAATATAGTAACGGTGATCACTTAATACATGGTAATTATATAGTTGATTAACCATTGGTATTTTGTATTTGCATGAAACAACATACCTATATTAACATACTAGACCAGTGTCCTTTCGGGGCATTTTGCGTATGCATCACATGCTGTAAATACTTGTTGCATGACTGACTTCTTAGTCATAGCTGTTTCTTTGTCCAGCCCACATTTGTGAATACATCGTATGGCCCTGCTACAAGGCCCACTCCTCATTCATAGAATCCTAAAATGGTTCTTATGCCAGGCACTATGAAAATTGCTCATCATATGGGGGGAAACAGGTCGAAAAAGAACTGGATGGTGGAGCCTGGCGTCATTAAGTATTTCTAAGGCGAGTATTCTTGAACCTGCACCAAGGGCTTAGTGCCGAGCCAAAGTCTTTGTTGCTGAAATTAAGCAAGAAAGGTGGATTTTTTTTCTAATTTGCATGAAAACTAACCTATATTTTTGCAATTTAATTCTGAAAATTTTCTGACTTGTGATACTGACATATCAAGCACTAGTTAATACTGTGGGAAAACTTAGAACTACCCATGTTTAATTCGAAAATTTAAGGCCATTTATGCCCAAGCTCTACATTCATATTATACACTTAATGGTGCATTATTATTTGAATACACGGGCATAGAATTTTTGATAGTACAACTACTCCTCCTTTATATGGCCGTATAACGTGATGTTGTTTTCTACAGAGCACTGTGTCTGTTTACTGAAGCATGTGCTGACCTAGTTTCTTAGCATTTCCCCGTGATCATCTTTCCTATCCTGACCTCCTGGGAATATTCCTATACTATCTCAGTAGAGAATATTTGATTCAGGAAAAGATGGTGGATTCCGTGAACCTCATGATATTATATCAGGTATAGAAGTCACTGTCGGGGGCTGAGGATTTAGCTCAGTGGTAGAGCTCTTGCCTAGCAAGCACAAGGCCCTGGGTTCGGTCCTCAGCTCCAGGAAAGAAGAAGGAGAAGGAGAAGGAGAAAGACTAAATGTTCCTTTGTTTAAACAAAAAGGTCACTGTCAACTTCACCCCTTCGTCTTGCTTTGAACAACAGCAAAGTAAACGTACCCCTAAAAGTTGTCTGCTCTGCTGCCTCATGGTGGAAACTATGTTCAAGTAGTGCTTCGAGGTGCATTAAAAACTCTGGAGAAAAATCAAATCTGAATCAGATGCTGCTTTATTACAGTTAATCATAGATGGGAGGAGAATACAGCCGTGTAATTAGAGAAGAGAGAAAGGCTATGTTGTCGTTTCGGTTACAATGCCAAGGTGCTCCGAAGGTGTTCTACCTCAGAATCTGCGTTTATCTCACACTAACATCAATAGCTTTATAACTACCAAGTTCTAGAGAGGTCCCCGAAAAGCACTTGAGTCAAATGAAACCATCCAGAAGGCAGGTAGGCAGGAATCTCAGCCCAGGGCCTTTTGTTCTCTCCTGGTTGACTGGTTGACTGGAGATGGGCCCATTCACATGTAAGAATTCCCTGGTGTGCCAGAATTACAGCAGTGAGATGAGCTGGCTTTTTCTCATGTAGTAGTCACTCAGTGAAAGTTGCTTAAACCACTCTAGTGTGCCAAGCACTGCACTGGTCAAGCAGAAAAGGCAATTGATCATGAATACCCAGCATTCGCTTTCCACAGTGCTTCATAGGTGTTCTAAGCACATGTGGCATTGCATTAACTCATTGGATCCATGATTAAAAAACCCTGAGAGGTAGGTACTACTTTCTGAGCCAGTTTGCAGACGAGGAGTACGGGCACAGGGAATGTCTGTCTGTCAGCCAGGTCAAGAGGCAGCTCTTTAAATCCTGCTTTCCTGCTCCGCTCCTCCACACCTTTGCCTTTGGCAGACCCCTCACCTTACATTGCTTAAGCACTTATGCTCGAGTTGTAGAGCCTGTAGCTGTTAGCCAGTGTCCTAGCCCTTGCTGTAATTTGAATAATTTGCGATTTTTTCATTGAATACCTGATATGCTGAGTGGCCCATATATGTATGCTGAGCAAATATTGACAACTAATTTTATATTTTAGGTGCTATGTTACTCTCTTTAATTATGAAGAAAAATAACGATGGCTAAAGATTTTTGGTTTTGTGTGACAAAGTGACAACAAAGCACGTGTGTGCACTTGATCTGGGACATAGATGCTAATGTTCATTCATACTGTACAGGGAGGAAGCAGGAGTTTCCATCTTCCTTCCTTCCTGCCTGCCTGCCTGCCTGCCTTTCTATTGGGATGCGTGGGTGGTGGCAGGGTCTGGTCTAGAACTCAATTTAGAGACCAGGCTGGCCTGAGACATACTGCAGTCCTCCTGCCTCGGAAGTGCTTGGTCACACTGGCTAGCTCCCTCTGTGCACTGGCATTTCACCTGTAAATGTGCTGCCAGTGGGCGGCAGCTCTAGTCGTGCTCTCCACTGTTCCTGATTTGCCCTCTGTGTGTCATCCCCCAGACGGAACACACTGCCCAAGCCGTCCTGCCATGGGCTGCCGAGATGTCCACGCAGCCACGGTCCTCTCCTTCCTGTGCGGCATTGCCTCTGTAGCAGGCCTCTTCGCGGGGACTCTGCTTCCCAACTGGAGGAAGCTGCGACTCATCACATTCAACAGAAACGAGAAGAACCTGACGATCTACACGGGCCTGTGGGTGAAGTGCGCCCGGTATGACGGAAGCAGTGACTGCCTGATGTACGACCGCACTTGGTACCTGTCGGTCGACCAGCTGGACCTGCGCGTCCTCCAGTTCGCCCTGCCCCTCAGCATCCTGATCGCAATGGGTGCCTTGCTGCTCTGCCTGATTGGGATGTGCAACACGGCCTTCAAGTCCTCGGTGCCTAACATCAAACTGGCCAAGTGTCTGGTCAATAGTGCAGGCTGCCACCTGGTGGCTGGACTCCTGTTTTTCCTGGCAGGTACCGTGAGCCTCTCTCCATCCATCTGGGCCATCTTCTATAACAGCCATCTCAACAAGAAGTTCGAGCCGGTCTTTACCTTTGACTATGCAGTGTTTGTCACGATCGCTAGCTCAGGGGGTCTGTTCATGACTGCTCTCCTGCTGTTTGTTTGGTACTGTGCATGCAAGTCTTTGTCCTCTCCTTTCTGGCAGCCACTGTACTCCCATCCCCCTGGGATGCACACTTACTCCCAGCCCTATTCATCACGGTCCCGCCTCTCTGCCATTGAAATCGACATTCCGGTAGTTTCACATAGCACTTAACAGTTATAATTAACTGTTCAAAGTGTGTCTGGTAGCCTCACAGCCCCCTGCACAACGAGCCTTTTTGGACCTGTGTACATTTTTCCTTTGTTCCTTACCCGTCAGTGGAGCCACATTTGTATATCTTGGTAGAATGGAAGGCTGCTAGACTTTATGAGGTACATAGTACATTCTTCTAAATGTGAAACATTCCTTTTATCTTGCTTCTAAGACCAAGGGTCTTTGGCCTCCTTGTTGATGTCTGTGATCAATCACTTAGGTGAGAGGGCCTGTGATAACGACTGAGGCAATGAAGACGGCATACTGAACAATGCTGTTTGATCCTTACCGATATTTCAGATTGTGCATCGTCTCCGATGACTTAAAAGCGAAAGGGGCAGTTTCAGATTTAAGGAGTCTCGGTCAGATACGGCTAGTGCTTGTCTTCACACTCTACCAGCCTGAAGGTATAATTTCGTTCTCTCTTGGGACTAATTGAGTAGGGCATCTGTATACTGAAGATTACTATCTTCTACCTCATTTCAGTGAAAAGCAGAATGTGATTTAAATGATGACAGAGTAAGGCTAACATTTAAACACAGTTAACGTTTGACTTCTTTGTTGGTTTCACGCAGTGTCTTGTGTGTAGCCCTGGCTGGCCTAGAACTCACTCTGTAGACCAGTCTGGACTCACAGTTGACCGTTCTCCAGTTTGCCTCCTGAGCACTAACTACTGGCCTGCCCCACTCCTGTGTAACACCCCGTAAGTTTTAGTTACTGATTATAGCGCTGGAGTTAAAAGTGTGTCAAGAGACAGCATGTCGCTTCATTCAAAGAAAGAATCCCTTTCCAGATAACCTTCCTTCAGGTAGTGCTCATGCCCTGGCCAAGCTCTTAGTGCCTAAGACAAATGAATAAAAGGTTGTTGAAGCCAAATGGTTGTCTTTTAGACACAAATGCTAGGGCACAGGAGGCTGTCCGTCAGTGTCAGCGCCAAAGATTCATTTGGTGGCTACTATTTGAGTTGTGGCTTTGCTCTGTTCAGTTTCTGCTTCTAACACTGCTTCACACTTGAGCAAGTGCTTAAGAGGATACACAAACAGGAGAAGTAGCCATGTAGGAGTTTTGCTCTAACACACCTGATAACCAGTGGGAAGTCTGACTTTACGGTAGCTGGTAAACTTCAGGCATTGACTGAGGAATGTGTTTCACCTGAAACGTGTCTTTCTGACACAGCCAACCTACGTACACCACCAGCGGTAGCCCGGTCGCTGGGAATTCACTTTAGTATGTCTCCTCCCGTAGCTCACAAGCTGTAATAACGGCCTCAGATCATGAGAATGGGCGAGATAGGAGAGAGATTAAATTATACCCGTTCTACCTCCGAAACTAAGACGAGATATTAAAGAGGGACAAGTTTTAAAAATATCTCTTCCGATGCGATGTCAAATGGATAAAACCATTTAGTACTAACCTCCCACTTTGACATTGAGAGATGTTGGGTCTTAACTATTAGGAATTTGAGCTGCTCACTAATTGGTATGATGTCCACTTACTAGCGTTGTGTTTTGTAAGGATCATGGAATATTACAGTCATAGTTTTTTACAAGCAGCTGATTTTATGGTAACAGTTTATGATGCCACCCTTCCAAATCTCAGTATTTCTGTAGAGGTGTGTAGTACTTTTCCCTAAGTCCAACACTACTACTTTATGTAGGCAAGTAAATCCAATTATATAATTTTTAAATACCGTCAGTACAAAGCATGCATATCTATGGGTTTTTTTGTTTGTTTGTTTGTTTAAATTATGGCTTCTAGTCTTTTCCACTTCCGCCTTTTCTTACTCATAAATAAAGCTGAGTGTTGGTCCTTCCAAGACAATGGCTGCTGGAGTTTTGAGATTAATACTAGTTTTCTTCCCTTTTGTTAACTAATCTTAGTTCTTCTCTCACTAAACTGTTTTCAGAAAGATTAAAAATCCCACCATGCCTTGGCGTTAGTATAAAGAGATAAAAGCAGGGCCAGGTGGAGTGGCTTTTGACTTTACCACCAGCACTGAGGAGGCCGAGACAGGGGCATCTCTGGAAATTCTGGTCTCCATGGCAAGTTCCAAGCCAGTCAGAGCTACACAGAGAGACCCTGTCTTAAAAACAAAATTAGGAAAGAAAAAAAAAAAAAGTGGACTCAGCCATGAGGACACCAGACGATTTTCAGCTCACAGGATTGTAACTACAGGCATTGAGCTTTCTTATGAGAATCTTTTGGCATTACCATCCATAGCCTCCAATTACTGCTTATTACAAATTCGCTCAGGAAGAGAAACAGCTGTTTCAGTATTATCTTTTTAGTGTTCCAGATTGGGCATAAATAGTGCTTTTTAGAGCCATCAAAGGAAAGCATGTATTTACAGTCCTTTTGAGTCACTGCCGGGGCTGTTCTTCAGATGGGGTGGGTAACGTCTTTTGTTGCTAAAAAGCTGATGGTTTTGAAGGCCTTCCAAGGAGCCAGTGTGGCAGACAACCTTGAATGTGAGATGGCGCAGCAAGTCTGTGTCACCCACCTTTGGGAGAAGAATAAGCCTAAGATCCCAAGTTCACTCTGCTTGTACATACGCCCTGTGATGGATAGCGTGTGCTGTAAACCACAAGGTAGAGACCTCAGTGGGTGTGCCGTGCTGCTGCCTCACGTTTATTAAAAGATGTATTTTTACAAGCTCGTCTCTGTTTCTTTTCTCAGCTTTAAGGTAAAATGTCTTGGAAATGTTCATCACGTGCATGTCATGGAAATGAGGCATTTTCGAGACCATGGATGGGGAGGTAGGGCCCCTGGAGAATAAGAAGCCATTCCTCTAGATGCATCACACCCTCTGTTCAGTGGGCTTTTCACCAGTCTATGCAAGAGCACTCAATACACTTGGCCAAATTTTCTTCATCGGTGAACTTTTGTGGTTAGGCTGGTGATTGGGAATCGGAAATATGTCAGTGGCGGCAACTCCCCTTATTCAAAGCTTAAGGTTTGCAGGAGAGTGCTGTCAACACTTTTAAAGCCTGTGATGAGCCTTCATTTTGGGATCCACAACCATTCCAGACTTAAACTCCCCCACTGAAACTCATGGGTTTATTACGGACCGATAGGTGGCAGAACCATATGTTGCACCAAAAAATCAGAAACTGCTTCAATATAAGCATCCCAACTAGAGTGTCCTGATCCAGACTCGGCAATTTTGTTGGCGATCAAGTGCTAGAGAGACATTTTATGCTAACCAAACCACAAAATTCTGGGCTTTAGCCAGAAAAGAAAATATGCGTCATTTGCATTTGTTATCTAAAGTGTGGATAAGGTTATTTCAGGGTTGGGGCAAGACAGCACACTTGCCGTGAGAAAGGAAATGCTGTGAGAGCCGTGGAAGGTGGATTACACAGCAGCCGACTCAAGGAACGCCCAGTGGGCAAACCCGAGACGCTGAACGTCACAATGAGTAACAGTAATGGGCTTGTTCATTGAGTAAAGTAAGCTGTGTGACCATACTGATAAGAATAGCAGCAAGTCACTTACATTTAAAAAAAATACAGGAAAAAAAAATGATCAAGCAAGATTGGCCACTAACATCTTAAAATGGGGTTCTCTCTTCCCATGTGCTGCTATTTTTTATTTTTTATTTTTACGTATGTTTGTGTCTTCCCTGTTACCACTTGCGCACCTGGCGGAAACTTCAGAGGCCTGAAGAAGGCATCAGATCCTTTGGAACTGGAGTTACCGTTGGTTTTGAGCTGACACATGGGTGTTGGGAATCCAGCTAGGGTCCTCTGGAAAAACAATCTGTTGTTCTTAACTGCTGAGCCGCCAGTCCGTGCCCACCCTACTCTTTCTCTTGTCTGTGTTTATAGTAATTAATTTTGTGAAGTGGAAAGACCAGAAGCCGGCCACAGACCTGGCAGCCTTCCTCTCAGGTGAGCAGATGTCTGGAAGGCTCACTTTGTCCATTGTTGGCTGTGACTATGCAAGCCAGGCTGACCCCAAACTCTCGGAGACCTGCCTCTCCCTGTCCTCCTAGGTGTGATTGAGGGGTATCAGGACACCAGACTTCTGGCTGCTGCTTTAAGAGCTCAAAGGTAGCAGTGGCCAGGTGGTGGTCCCTGAGAACCAACTGTAAGCATTGCTTCCCAACACATAGGAGGAGTGACATATTGGTAGCTTCAAATTGGCTGTGGTAGGAGCATTTGTGCATCCAAAGTTGCCAAATGCTGCAAGTCCGTGCTCCTCTTTCTGCTGACAGCTGGTTACTGCACATTTGCCAACATACTGCTGCCCAGAGGAGATTAAATTGCTGAGTTTCAGATTAGTAAGGAAATCGGAATCAGAGCCCGAGTTGGGAGTTGTAAAGCTTTGTTAACAGATGAAGGACCACCTGAAGAGTCCCGTCTCACCACTGCTCTAGCTCCATCTCTACTAGGAACTGACTCGTCCTGTACACAAGGAACAGAATGATCTAAGAAAATGTAACCAGCCCCTGCTGGTCAGCATTGAAGCAGCTATCCCCTCGAGGCCATGTTTGCAGTCAATTACGCTATTCAGTTACAGGAGCAGAAAGCAATTTCTATCTTTAAAACACCTATTTCTAATATAATCACCTGTATCTGGGGCCCCTCATTTAAGAAAGTAAGTATGGCTGTTTCCACATCCAGAAGAGGGAAATGACTTTTTCTAAAACAGAGGTAGCAAGCTTTCCTCTGGTAAAACAAATACCATAAAAGCTCGTGGTGCCAGTAGTGAGCAAAGGATTTAGAGGAGGAAGCCAACACATTGTGATTTAGTATGGAACATTTAATCTGGTTGTTTTCGTAACACCAAATCAGACGGTTTCACATGCCCAGAGAGGACACAGAGCCCCTTGATGGGAGAGTAAGGCAGTGGAAGAACCACAGTGCCCATGGTATTAAGCTGGCTCGGACAAAGAACAGACCAGAAATCAAGGAAATCTTAACACTCAGTGGGAAGGAGATTATCTGTAGCTCAGCTCAAAGGAGATCTGTATCAAAAAAAAAAAAAAAAAAAAAAAGAAAAAAAAAAAAAGAAAAGATGGATACAAATCCCATTTATTCTGAGAACAAAAATCAAGTAAATGTTAAGGAATCAAAATTTAAATGTCGAGGAACAAAGTTGTCTTGCCCTTGTCTTTTGTTTTGTTGGGGTTTTTTGTTTTTGTTGTTTGCTTTTGCGAAAGCTCCACTCCCATCGGTTACGTGTCAAGAGCCTGGCAGCCTGTGTTTCTACACTGAAATATTTGTTTTGGTTTTGACAGATGCCTCTGAAATCTATTTTCGAAGCAAAGGCACCCAGACTGCCAAAGAAATTAGCAATGAATGACACAGCGTGAATAATAGCAATGCCAAATACTAGTACTACTTACTGCACACTTCCTAACTGTCGGAACTGTCTTCACAGGCTCTGTCTGTGACACCAGGACAGACCAGCTTCCTGAGCTGTTACGTAGTCACAGTTTAAGAATGCTTAGGTTGTCTATATTTCTTAGCTGTTGTGAATAGATCAGCTATGAGCGTTGCCAAGCACGTATCTCTGAGAAACACTTAAATGTTCAACATCCTTAGTCATCAAGGAAATGCAAATCATTGGAACAGAAATTTCTAATAGAAAGGTATTCAGTGGCTGATTTTACTTTTCCTAGCTAATTCTCCAATAACAACAAAGACCAAACCAAGATTTAGTCAGGCTTTACTGTAATATCGGGGTGGTCATTCACCTCAGTCCTCCACGAGAATCTGGCTACCTTCCAGCCAAAATCCCCATAACACTTGAATTTAGGGTCTTCCTTGCTCCAGAACTCCCATGATGTCTCCTGTCTCCTCCTCTCTCCTTGTGGCTCAATCTCTTCTCTCTCTTTCCCTCCCCTGAGGGGTGGAAGGTACTGCCCTGTTCTCTCTTCTGCCCAGCCATTGGGTGATCGCCTTTTTTGACAAGGCAGAGAATAAATCGTTTACACAAACTTGAGACAGGATGTTCTTGACACAAGTACTTCAATGCCGTGTCTGGATTGAAACAAGACAAGAGGGCAGAGAATAAACAAGCATAATCTTTACATAGTACACAAAAACATTATGCCTACAAATCATAACTACTTGGAGATTTCATCCTAATACCCATCAGAATGGCTGGGTTCAGGGACAAGTCATTTAGCCAAGGATAAGGGGAAACACTGCTCCCTTGTTAGTGGGAGTGCAAGTTTGTACAGCCGCTGTGGTAATTGGTATAGCACACAACTCTTTGATCATGGAGAAGTCCACCTTTTGTATACCAGAACCTTCACTCCTACACATCTGTGCTATAAGAAGGAACTCTGCACTCTACCAAAAAAGAAACATAAAACGCCAGCCCAGCCACAAACACTTTCATCTACAGTGTTGTCGTATCTGCAAGATATCCTAGTATACTGGTGTCACAAACTTGTCACCCAAAATCTGACTTGAATTAAGGTCTACTCCATGAGACGGAACTCAAACACAATATTGCTTGGGAGACCAAAAACCTGAGACTAAATATCCCAGCGACCTAAGGTAAACCCAAACACTACTGTTTAAAAGAATAGCAATTCACTGACTACTGATACATGAATACCTTGCTCAGTAATCATTAGAGAAGATTATTCAGATCACCCCTCTCAGGGATCAGGGAACCTCCTGGAAGAGGAGGCAGGGAGACTGTGAGAGCCAGAGGGATGTAGGACACCAAGGAAATAAGGCCCTCTAAATCAGCAGGATCAATGCACCCTTGAACCCATGGAGAATGAGACCGTATGCCAGTGGCTTGCATGGATCTGCACAGCCGGGGTCCTAGAGCCGAAAGAAGTGGACCCAAGCCCCCATCCCTAACCCAGAAGCTGTCTTCAACTGATAGCATCTTGCAAGTGAAAACTCATTTCTTTCAAGGGAGTCTCACCAGGGAAACGAACTACTCTTACGGGTAGGCATTGTGCCCTGCTGTAAATGCCCAATGGAGAATGAACTCAATCACATCTTTGGAGGGTCCTTGTCTCACGATGTCAGGTGAAGGTTTTCCCTTTATTTGTCATGTAATTTTAGATTCTCTCTTTTTACCCTGGAGGTCCTTTGAATATGTGTTATGGGATTCCTGGGTGTTCAAATGAGAGGTTCTCCTTTCTTGTGTCTTCTCTTGGGCTCTTTTTTCTAATGTTATTTGTCTTGTCCAGTTCTGATGTATTAGTTTTGTTCTATCTTATATTTTATTTTATTATTATCCTATAAAAAGAGGTAATGAGAGGGGGGAACAAACAGGGAAGAGAGGGAGGATTGTAGGAGTGTATATACAGTACACATGTATGAAGTTATCAAAAAGTTTTTAAAAAACCCATATATTCACAGACCTCAGCCCTTCTAAAGGCCCTTGTTGCAGTCTTCTATGATTACTGACTTAAAATTTTTATTTCTGAAGAGGTCATGAATTTTTATTTTGACCAGGGATGCACACATTATGGCGGACTGTTCGTGTAAATAGATTCTGGGGAAGGCAACATAGAAGCTTATGAACAGGCAGACTTGGGATTCTGTTCAAACTTCCTCCCATACATACCATGCAATGCAAAGGCTATTCTCATCTGCAGCCAGTACAATCCCAGATCCTCCTGGCATAATTCTGAAGATCAGACATCCTGGGGATGCAGGAAAGACGTGTGGGAGTGTTAGCCTTAACGATGGCTATTACTAATAAAAGCAAGTCTGTGTATTAAGCGCCATTGATGTTAGTGCTGCTCACAGAAAATGTTTGTCTTTATGAGAACAGATCTCTTCTTTTACAGGGAGCAGTGGACTTACATTGTCAGTACTAACTCCAGGATCTCCATAACCTCTAATGACCACAGTATCAGCTGTAATGGAGATGAAGAAAATTAACAGTCCTTTTGATGTTAGCTACTTCTTGTGATGCAGTCATACTGTTAATGATTCGATTAGACAAGTGTGGAAATAAAGTGAATAGAAAGAACATGGGAGTTGATGTATCTTTTATGTGCACATCCCTTTTCTGGTTGTCTGCAATGGAAGATTTCCCCACTGTTCCCATTATCAAAGCTGCAGCCTCTCATTTTAAACCTGACACACACACACACACACACACACACACACACACACACACACACACACACACACATACACAGCCCCAGATGTTGGCAGCCAAAGAAATATAGCTTATTGCCCACCACTTTCAAAGGATGATATTGAAGCACCAACTTACCAAAGAGAAACTGTCTTGGGGTTTTTATTGCTGCAATGAAGGGTCATGACCAAAAAGCAAGTTGGGGAAGAAAAGATTCATTCGACTTGTGCTTCCACAGCACAGCTCATCATCAAAGGAAGTCAGGACAGGAACTCAAGCAGGGCAGGAGCCTGGAGGCAGGAGCGGGCGCGGAGGGCATGGAGGGGTGCTGCTTTCTGTTGCTCCCCACGGCTCACTCAGCCTGCTTTCTTACAGATCATAGGGCACCAGCCCAGAGATGGCGCCACCGACAATGGACTGGGCCGTCCCTCATCAGTCACTAATTAGGAATATGTGTCCCTATCTTACGAAGGTATTATCTTAATTGAGTTTCCTTCTGTTCTGTTGTCTTTAGCTAAGTTAAAGTTGACATCAAACTAGCCAGTACAGAAACCAGATCTTCAGTACTACCCGGATCAGCTGTGCAGTTCCCACAGGAGAAGAGGGCAAGGAACGAGTACAGACCCTACCATTCCATAGGACTGAGATCATATACCACAAGCCAATACATAAGATTGTGCCTAAATAGCCTACACCAAGGAGGCCTGGGAGGAGGCAGACCATGCCTGAGATAACCCCTGGCTGGTGCCGTAATACATGGTTGGGCATAGCCCTGCTGAGACGACCTCATACACTCAGAGTCGATGGGTGCTACTAAGAGGAACACGTGAGTGGTGGAGAAATGAAGAGATAAACAGAAGGAAGTGGGTACAGCGAAGAGAGGCAGCACTGGAGACTCTGAGGTAGTAAGGGACAGCCTGATGTGACTGGCCAGTGATGCCATCTGGGACCACGGTGGGTGGGGTCGTGGCCTGTGCTGCCACCAGGGGTCACGTCTGGGTCCACGGCCCTGCAGCGACAGGGGTCTCTTACCACTATCTGAGGGCGGTGCATAACTGGTCACACCTCTCACATGGGCATTATGGAAGAGGTGGCCCTGGAGTCGTGTGGGCAGGAAAACTGTTCCTACCCCTCACCAACTGCAGCACTGGTGTAACATTCAGGAGAGTGGGCCCTGCAGGTCTCCTGGGCAGCACAGTAGAGCTGACCCTGGGGCAGTGGCTCAGGTGAGCTGGCCTGAGGCAGTGAGCTGAGAGAGATGGCTCTGCCACTCCTCTGCTGTGCGTGGTGACACGGGCAAGAGAGGCATACCCCTTCTGCCACCACCTACAGCAGGCAGGACAGCTGGCCCTGAGGTCATCAGAGAAGAAGAGCTGGCCCTGCCCCTCCCTGTGGCAGCTCTTGGGAGAGCAGGCCCTGTGCCTCACTTGGACAGCACAGTAGAGCTGATCCTTGATTTGGAGGTTGCAAGTAAGCCAGCCCTGAGGGGATGGGTGTAGGAGAGCCCACTCTACCTCTTGTTTGCTATGTGGTAGTACCAGTGAGGAAGAGATCCCTCCCCTCCCTTTTGCCCTTGCCACTGGTGGCAGGCAGGAGAATCCCATCCCCCCACCCCAGTTCATAAGAACAGGAGGGCCAGCCCTGCCCTCCCCTCCTTCATCCCTCACTATTTATGGCTGGCAGGAGAGCTGGCCCCTGGGTCACGAGAACTGGAGAACTGGTCATTTTCTTCACCGGCTGGGCCCTGCACCTCCCCTGGACAGCAGGGTAGAACTGGCCCTGCTTGCAGGGGTTTCTGGTGAGCCAGCCTTGAGGGCAGGAGAAGCGGCAGGCTCAGATACTGCTCAGGCCCAGATTCTGGCCTTGGAATTGACCCACCCTCTACTCAGTGGATGAACTTCTGCTGTGCATAATGGAGCCGGTCCTACAGACCCAAAACCGCAGGATGTCCATGACACAGGACAACAGCAGGATACCTGAGAGGAATAGCAATGAGGTTCCAGGATTGATAGAGTAGCAGAAGCCAGTGGCCTCGTACCAGACCAAACAGTCATTGCAGTGAACGTTCGCCAGCAGAGAAATATGAGCAAATATGTACTGTGGACACCCTGTGACACGCTATAGCTTCTGTAAGGAGATTTATTCTTCTGTGTTGAGAAGGAGGTTGCAGGGGTAGGGGGCAGGTCTGAAAGGAGGTGATGAGTGGGATTGAGGTGCATGATGTGAACTTCGCAAAGAACAGACAAAAAGTATATATTTAAAAGGCACTGAGAATTGACTGCCATTTATAGCTGAGCGCGACCTAAGGTGTCTGAAAAGCGGCTGGGCTCCAGGCCTGTTCTTCTACTTGGGTTTTGTCAAAATAAGATTGTCTTGGTTCCATTCATTACTGTGATCTGATGTTGTCCTTGGCTTAAAACTAAACTGAGGGGCTGTCTGCAAAATGTGTTTCTGACCATCAAAATGCACCTTTCCTGCGTCAATGCAGTCAAGGAAGACACACACAAATGGAACTCACATACCTTGAAACTGAGCATGGCACTATAGGCCTTTTATCTCAGGTTTCAGAAGACAGAGGCAGATAGGTCTCTGTGAGTTCTAGGGCAGCCTGGTCTACAGAGTGAGTTCCAGGCCAGCCAGAGCTAAAGAGTGAATTGTCATAAAAATAAAGCATGCCTTGCAGCTCAGTTCACGAAGTGTCTTTATGACATGACCATTGTCTTAGTTAGGGTTTCATTGCTGTAAAGAGACACCATGATCAAGGCAACTCTCAGAAAGGCACACATTTAATTGGGGCTGGCTTACAGTTTTAGAGGTTCAGTCCTTAGCCATCATTGTGGGAAGCATGGCAGCACCCAGGCAGGCATGGCGCTGGAGGGGCTGAGACTTCTACATCTTCATCTGAAGGCAACGAGTAGAAACGTCTTCCACAGGTAGCCAGGAAGAGGGTCTGGATCTCACTGGCCAGACTTGATAAGCCTACGCCTCCTCCAAGAAGGCCACACCTACCTTCTAATAGTGCCACTTCCCATGGGCCAAACACAGTCCGCAACCATGTATCTGTATTTTGGAACCAGCACCACTTACACAACCCTATTTAACCTCCTGTTTCTGTCCTTAAGGACGTTTTATTTTACACTCACTTTGCCTCGTGCGTACAGGAAACTCTTATATCTGGAACTCCTCGATCAGAAGGCAAATGTGGGTTTGGTTTCAGTATTTGCTTTAGTGATTGGTTTATTAGCACTGAAACAAGTGCCCTCTAGTCACCGGCATACTTGTGCCCATCCATTGTAGATCAGCACAAAGTGTGCGTATCTACTCATACGGGAGCATTAGATAGGCCTGATAGATTGGATCTTAATAAGGTCAGTACCACCCGGGGCCTGAGGTTTCCTGAGATACTGGTGAGACCGCAGTGAACGAGCGCGGGCGCGCGAATAAAGCATTCAGCTTAGGCGGCAGTGGCGTAGGCGTGTGAAGCCCAGGATAAGAGCCACGTCTCCTTCTCGTGCAGGGCCCTTACCTCAGCTGTCCTGCACTTCATTTACAGAGGTTGCGGATTTTTCTTGCTTCAACTCCGGTGAATCTTTAAAAGTCACCAAATTAATACTTCTCTTAACACGAAGACACTTTTAAACAATGCTTTGAAGATCAGCTTATGAAATGTAGCTTTTCAAAGTGCTGTGTGGTACGTAGTCACACACACCCATTTTTCACTTGCCTAGAGTGGATAGGATGAGAGCCTCATGCTGCTGCCTTCTTTGAGTGGAACAATCCTGACATCTAGTGGAGAAATCAGTAATTACAAGGAATTTTTCACCAGATTTTTTTTTTCCTCCCAAATTTATTTAAAAGAACATTTATGCAGTGTGAAAGGAAATTAGAGTCTACTAAACTTAGGACGTTGCCCCTGCCGTTTCACCCTACGATGCGCACCAGTTTATTACAACACAGTCTTAGGATAGTTCTCTGCATCCATCCAACAATAGGTTCACCTTAGTATTAATCTTCATTTCGTATCTTAAGATTTACTTAGCCATTAATCCCAACCCTCAAGAGTCAGAAGCAGGTGGATCTCTGTGTTTGAGGCCATCCTGGTCTACAGAGCAAGTTCCCTGCCAGCCAGGGCTACGCAGAGAAAACTTTGTCTTGAAAACCAATAGAAGAACAGGAGGGGAGAAAGGAGAGGAGGAGAAAGAGGAAGAGGGAGGAGGGGGGGAGGGGGAGGAGGAGGAGGAATTTTATTTAAATTCCGTGTATGTCCGTGTGTAGGAATTTGCACGTGTAAATGCAGTAATCCTGAGTTCAGAAGAGGACGTCAGACCTCATGGAGCTGGAGTGAGCGTCCGCTGTGGGTGCTGAGCTCAGTCTTCTCGAGAACACTCAGCAGTCTTTCGTGCTGAGCCATTTCTCCAGTTCCCTTAACCTTCCTTTCTAAATAAGGAGGACCATCGTTCGTATTCTCCTTCTTCGTGTTTAACTTTGTTTGACCATTTGTATTTATCAATGAAGACAGGAGTTCTATCTGTATCCCATGTGTGTAAGTTTCCGATATTGGTGAAATGGATCATTCGTCATCACTTGCAGCTAAAACATCTCAGTTTGCCATTTATTGGCTTTGGTTTTTACTTTGGGAGCGGGTCTCTTTGTGAGACGAGATCTCTAGCTCAAGGCAACCTCAGAGAACTTCGGCCTTGCATTCCTTCCCCCTCCACCTGCCCTCCAGAGCTACAGATGTGCACTGTACCTAGTTCACGCCATGTGGAAGGCAGAATCTGGGACTTCATGCGTACGTTTTGCTCCGTGTGGTTGTAATTTTCCTGTAATGAGGTACAGAAACACTTTCCTTCAGAACTGCACTTTCAACTTTTACCCTATATGACTGCCTCTTCTCTCAGAGGATAAGACTAAAATATCATGTATGTTTATATAGATTATGTACTATGATACTTAGATAATTTTATTTCGCTTAGACCTTTCATCACCTGAAATTTTAATAATAAGAAATATAGAAGTAGAACATTATTTTTCCTTATTAATGTAAAGATGATTGACAAATCTAAACATGGCAATGACAAAAAATTGTGGTACGGACCCATATATTCTGATGGGAAAAGATGACAATATATGTATATGAGAGTGATGTTAGCAATATAATTTCATTTATGAAGAAAAATTATTTACCTGCCAAGACACAGAAAATGTCTAAAAGGGCACACACACAGGCTGAGTCAAGGTTACGCTCACATATTATTAGTGTGAGGTTGGGGAAAATGGCTTAGAGGTTAAGAACACCAGCTGCTCCTCCAGCGTCTGAATAGCACCTCACGACCTTTCATAGCTCTGGTTCCAGGAGATCTGCCATCCTCTTCTGGCCTCTCTGGGTACTGCACACAGGCCGTGCACAGACCTTCAGGCAGGCAAACCGCATAACAACCAATTAGTTAATTAGTGGACTCTTCTAAGGTTACATACTGGGCACTGGCAAGATGGACAGTGTTTTAACTTGAATCTATATAGTTCTCTACTATTGAACACATTGTCATGAACATATTACTTATGTTACCAAAGGTATTTTTTAAAGAGCATTTCGTAACACGGAAGATGTGATAATTTGTGTTTTTTATGTCCTCCAGAGGTCCAGATGCTAAAGGAAGGCTCGGACCCCTACTGGGCACTAGGAGGAAGATGTGGAATATTTAAGAAGTGGGGTGCAGTAGAAGGTCTTGGGGGCACTGCAGGCTTGCCTGGAAAGGCTTTAGTGAGACCCTAACCCCATTCCTTCTCCTCTCCTGATTTCCTTCTGGAGCAGCATGCGCTCTGCCCTGATGCTCTGCCTGGCAACCAATCACAGAGCTGTTTGCCACCTGCCCCAGAACTGCAGCTTGGTCCAAGACTGTGAGGCAAGCCTTTTGTTGTTGATGCTTTGTTATCTCAGATATTTTGCTACGATAACAGAAACTCAACACAGGAAGCCTTTAGGATCCTAACTGCAAAATAAGCCGTAAAACTGTGAATAAAGTACCCTGCCCTAGAAAAGGAAAGAATGCCTATGTAAAGAAAAACTGCTGAGCGGATATGCGCTAGAAATGTCCTCAGCGACCTTGGAGAGGAAGGCTCTGTTTTCCATCGTACTAGTGTCTATTTCCTAAGCAGTTTACAGTGAACATGTGGTATGCCTGAGACCAGAAAAGGGGAAAGAACCACTATTTACTAATCTGTATGCATAGATCTCTACCCCAAATACTGCACACTGCCATTCTCTCTCCTCCCCATTTAACTACTTTACTAATAAAAAGAGGACTCCTCTGGGTCTGGTACTCCACATCTGTAATTCCAGCACTCTGGAGTTGAAAGAGGAGGCACAAGTTTTAGGCCCATTTGAGTTTTGCCAAAGGCAAAGTCATAAAAATTAAGGACAGAAACAATTAAAACAAAAATTGTTAATTTGAAGATATTTCTTAGTTGATTAGATTTGAAGGCTTAGTTAGCAGAGTCCTCCTTAGTAGTGTGAAGCCCTGGGTTCTACCCTTGGCACAGCACAAAACTGAGCTTGGCGGTGTGGGCCCACGATCCTGGCATTCAGAAATTTAAGCTTACCCTTGAGTACGTAGCAAGTTTTTGTTGTAGCTATTTCGTTGTTTAGTTTGGTTGTTTTTTTTCTTTGTTTCATTTGTTTGTTTGTTTGTTTCTATATAGGGTCTCTCCATATAGCTATAGCTGTCCTAGAACTCAGTATATAGACCTGGCTGGTCTGGAACTCAGAACTCACAGACATCCTTCTGCTTCTGTTTCCCAGGTGCTGGAATAAAAAGTATATCACTACCCCTGGATTACACAGTGAGTTTCAATGGACAATTTTTTTCCTCTTGTTTCTTCTTAAGTTGCCCATAAGCAATGTTTGGCTATTGTTTTGTTTTGTTTTGTTTATGACAAGATCTCCCTATGTAACTCAAGCCAGCCTCAAACTCACAATTCTCCTGCCTCCCCAGGAGCTGAAGTGGCTGTTTTAGTGCCTGATTTCTCTGTCCACTAGAACTTCAAGCCTCACAAACATAGACCCGCCCTTAGAGAGAGAGAGATGGTCACCTTCCCACAAACTCTGACGGGCAAATGGTGAGCGATAGCACCATCGCCAGTCCATTATGCAAAGGAGACTTAGAGCCAGCGTGAGCTTTTAGCCTCTGCCTTTCTACATCTGCCATCAAATTCAGAAGGTAGCTGATATTCTCAACTTGAAGAAAATCTGGAGGATATGCTTTGGCTTAGTAAAATTTTCCAAGTAATTGTAATTTCTATAGGATCTTTTGGGTCACCTTTCAAATAAAGTCCTGTGGTAACTGAAGAAAAGAGTAGTGTCTATTCTTTCTAAAGAGGCTCCTAGGGGTTAAATCCCATTCATATGACCTATTCTGGAGCCGTAACTATTACACAGATGTGTCCCCCGCCCCTCCGTCCCCCCACCTCAGCATGCCTTTTTTCATTCTCTGACATCTAAATCATGTTTGACTCTTCCTGAAATTCAACCTAGAAATCAATGAAAACTGTGTAGAAGAATCCTGTAACATTGTTGCAAGCAGTGTATGTAGCAATTCTGCCAGGACAGGAGAGTAACTTCTGCAAGTAGCTGGCCAAATTGGAACCTGGACTTGGGACATTTTTCTTTTGAGCCCACAGTCACCGCAACAGTCTTCATTGAGCAGAAACCTGAACAACACATTTCTCCATCAGAGGAAATGTTTACACAAACGGCACCAACTCTAGATGTGTGGCGATGACTTTGTTCAAGCACGACTTAAGCTATTGCCAAAGTGCTGATGAAGTTTCCACAAAGAAAAAAAAAAGCAGGTACTTGTTCTTACTGATTTTATTTCATGTCATGATTCTCTCTCTGACTAAATAAAGTAAGATAATGAGAACATTTTCTTCCTGCTCCTTGTATATTCAATAGAACTCAAAAGACATTCTGTTGTGAAATATAAGTAAAACTATAGAGAATATGGGAAAATAATGATTCCACCTTGCTGTTATAACATACATCTTAACATTTTTTATATATTTTTATTTAAATATGTTTTAAGCAGTAACATTTCTACAACTGTGTCTCAAATCCCACTCTCTCGTTGCATTCGCCAAGGATAACCAGGAATGTGTATTCTGTACATGAACCCATAAATATTTACATAATACCTTTGACTTTGACTTTTTTTTTTTTAAAATTGATGGCTCAAAAGGTAAAAGTACCTGCCACCAAGCCTGATGGCCTCAGTTTGATCCCTGTAATCTAATGTGGTAGGAAAGAACTAAGCCCAGCAAGTTGCCTTCTGATCGACATGCGTGTGTGCTACACACACACACACACACACACACACACACACACACACACACACACACACACGCATGCACGCACATAAAGGAGAGACTTTGCCTTATTTTAAAATGACAAATTTACCATTTGTCTATCTTACACATATTGTTCCACAACATATATACTCCATCCAATGTTGTTTGGAGGTCTCTGCTGTCATTTAGAGCCAGTAGCTGCATACTTTTAGCTTCTGAGATACTGCAAATAGCATTTTGTCCCACGATGTTCTAATCATCATACCCAGGATTCCGTGATGATGGTTCCAGGAACCATTCTGAATTCATTGATCAGTCTGAGCTTTGCAGAATTTTTTTTTTGTTGCTGTTGTTGTATTGTTTATTTTTTTATTTGCTATGTGGCTAATTATCTGGAAATGCAAAAAAAAAAGTGATTTTAGAATAGCCACCTTTCTTGTCATGACTTGTGCTTTACAGGACAAAAAGGCTCACAGGATATCTGATTTCTACACTAAAACTACTCTCCGGTGTCTCCAGTATCTACCTTTCAATGCAGATTCACTTTCTTCTCCATCCTGAATTTTTTTCTTCAAGGGATACAATTATAACTGTATGTCTCCCCACCTGTCTGTCATCCAAAGATATCATTCCCCAAGAATCGCTTGGTGCATCTTCAAGAGGTGCACTATAAAGCCATGTAACTGGAAGCACAGGCTTGACAAGGTTTTAAGAAACACATGTTACCTCACTTGGGAATAACTGTAATTGTGTATATCAGCGAACTTCTGGAGAGATGCTTTTCAGATGAAAAAAAAAAGGCTTCTATTCAGCTCTCTGCATAAACAGGTGGAAATTGAGGTGTCCTCTTTTGCTCATCGATAGCAGAAGCTGAATCAGAGCCATGTGTTCAACTGCATCTGCTCCCATTGAAAAGAGTAACGAAATAAAGATGAAGGCCAGAGACCCACTCTCTCTTTTCAGCGTTTGCTCTGACCACCTCTCAGTGCTGGGAGAGAACCTCATAATCACCATGAAGCAGGAGACCCCTGGGGGAGGGCCATCCCATTTTCCTAAGAACTAGAAAGCTACAGCTTCCAAGGTGTCCTTTCTTGTGATGTTGAGCTCACATTGTTAAAGGACATTGCCTCAAACTCCAAGAAATAGAAAACATTCACAAGTAAATCGGTCTCTCTGGGGTTCTTTAGATGCAAATGACAAAGCCTGACAAACTTGCTGCGAAAGTTCTGAGTAGCTCAAAGGACTCAGAAAAAACCAAAACCAAAAACAAAAACACTGAACAATTAGACCTCAAGAAAGAAAGCTCAGAGCTAGAAAGACAGCTCAGAGATTAAGAACATTGTCTGTTCTTTCAGAGGTCCTGAGCTCAATCCCCAGCAACCACATGGTGGCTCACAACCAGCTGTAGGGTGATCTGATGCCACCTTCTGACATGCAGGTGTACATGCAGTCCAAGTACTCACATACATTAAAATAAATAATTCTTTAAAAAAACAAAACAAAACAAAAAAACCACTCGGTAGTCATTAAAAAAAATAAAGCTCTGGGGATCTTGGTGAAAGGAATGGACAGTCTCCCCAGAGAACAGTCTTCTGTCAACTCTAACCCCCTTATCTATCACTTTACACTAGGATCTGGGTAGAGAGACACGGTTTCTCAAGAGGGGTGTGATGTTATATCGAGACAAAGTCTCATGTAGCATAGGGGGCCTTGAACATACTCTGAAGCTACAAAGAGGTTGAACTCCTGATCATATCTCTCTCTCTCTCTCTCTCTCTCTCTCTCTCTCTCTCCAGCACTGGTATTGTAGGCACGTGACACCACACCCACTGGACTTACTGATTTGTGCCAAGAGGCCCCTCCTTAGTAAGGGAGCTTCACAGTCACTTCCTTTGCAGACTGTGCGTAGTGAGGACAGGCAAGCTAGCCCAAGAGAAGCCAGGACTTTCTTGTTCAGGATCAGAAAGATCCGCTGTTGAGAACACAGCCTGCTCATCTCTCCTAGTGTGCTTTTTCATCCAGAGCTAAAGCAGTCATCTCCTGACAGAATCTCCCCACAGAGTACTATAAAGATCTAGGAGCCCTAAAAGAGAACAAAGTGAAAACAAACTCCAAGGAAGCACTGGACTAACACCGTGGATGTCAGTTCTGTTGAAATCACCCTGTCTCATTCATGCACCACACAGGGCCAGACTTTATAAAATTGATAGGAAGCTATTCACTGAGCTCCTCCTTTCCTTCCTTTGTTTGACTATGAAACTGAGGTGTCTTAGAACATTTTCCCTTCTCTCTTTTGCGTCTTGTTTGCTGCTTCTGTTGACAGTGCCTGGAAACAAGATAAACGTGCAGGCTATAGCTAGGTGCCCAGTTCAAATCCTAATTCTGCTACCTCCCTTCTTGGCATTATCTGTCTTATTCCAGCTAGTAAGAGTTACTGCCGATTACCACTTACAGTGTCAGATGCTCTTTAGTCTTCCTTCTAGAAAAGATGAACCCCACTCTGTGCTAGAAATCAGTTCAGGGGCTGGAGAGATGGCCCAGTGGTTAAGAGCACTGACTGCTCTTCCAGAGGTCCTGAGTTCAAGTCCCAGCAACCACATGGTGGCTCACAACCAACTGTAATGGGATCCGATGCCCTCTTCTGGTGTGTCTGAAGACAGCTACAGTGTAGTTACATATAATAAATAATAAATTAAATAAAAAAGACATCAATCCAGGAGAAAGTCCTTAAGATTAGATTTCTAACACAAGTCTAAATTCTGGGATACAGCTTCCTAACAACTTTTTCCTAACTCCCATTTTCCCATGCTGTGAATTCTTTCCCTCTGTAGCAAGAAAGAAACCTTCCTGTTCAAGTACAGGGGAGACCCTGGTGGTCTTTGGTCCAACAGTATTGGTGACAATTTTGGGTATTAAATGAGAGTGACTATAAAGTCACTGTTCCCGCCACTTACCAAAAATAGGGCATGAGCCAGATTTTTACAAAGTTGTATTGATTAATCAGTTGTTCATTTCACAGAGGTGAACTCTGTGAGTTCAGTCCTGCTCAGAACCTTCCAGGAGCTTATGCCATTTCCTTTAAGGGATGCTTTCTAACCAGTCTCGCATGGCAGGCATTCCCTGTTGGATTTTGATTTTAAGGAATAATATAAACATATGTATTATTCTACATGTTCCTTCTTAAACTGTCTGTGTGAAACCCAACACCCGCATGCAAATGTGTGTATGTATTTAATGAGATGAGGGGAGAGCCTAACAGCTACTAAATGTGTGAGAGTTGATTTCAATTGTCAAGGAGATGAGCTCCAGAGTCATTTGGGAGACAGACCTCTGGGCATGCGTATTGTGGTTTGTCCTGGGGTTCTCTGTATTTTGATGCTAATTCTACTGCCCTAAGGATGGTACTCAGGACTCAGCTGACTTCACTAGAACCTATAAAATACAGGTGAGGGCCAGTACAGGATAGAACAAGGTCTGTCATTGGAGAAGGATGGATGGGTGGGAGAAGTTTAAGGGAAGAGGAGGAGAGAGGAGGAGAGAGGGAGTAGCCGCAGGACAGCATGGAAGCTGACGTTAAGATTCCACGCTGTACCTTTACAGGTTGTTATGAATGTTCTTAAGGGATGGATGTGTATTGGGCTTTGTATGTTTAGGTGGGCAATTATATCCTATCAATTGGATCAAAGGTTATTGTGTTGTGTGTAATGTGGAATTTTAAATGTAAGAAAGTGTTCGGTGGCTAGAGACACTGGGTCACCACGGAGTTGGGATGTGCGTTTCTGGCATGGAAACCTGCCTTGGGAACTAGATAGATAGATTGCTGCCAGGCTCAGAGAGAGGCCTTCAGCTGTGTGATATGGGATGAAGCAAAGCAGGTGAGAGGCTTTGCACTGAGATTAAGATATCAATCAGATATCTTGGGCAGTGCCAGATCTAGAGTAGGTAAAAGACAGCCATTTTATTTTTTTATATTTTTGCAATAACACATGCACATGGTAGATTTTCTTTACTGTGTTAATTGAGGTGGAAAGACCTACCCACTGTGGGTCTGGACTAGATAAGGAGGTTAAGATGAGCTAACACAAGCTTTCACCATTCACTGTTTCTCAAGGACAGATGGCCAGCACTGGCTCTACCCCCGTTGCTGTGCCTTCCCCAGCGTGATGGACTGTAACCTCAAACTGTGAGCCAAGCTCCCTTTTTCTGCTGAGGTTGCTTTTGTCCAGCAGGGCATCTTGTCGCCAGCAGGTAAAGTAAGACGGTCACATACCAGGCTGTTTAATGGTATTGTGTGTGTGGTTGTGTATGTGTGTATGTAGACGGAATTTAAAGTGACTACTTTTCAAAACATTTTGAAGTTAGAGACGCAATTGTTTAACAGAAGTACAAGTGGTTTTGATGAAAGGAGAGGCCATTCTCCTGCGGAATCTGAGCGGGATTTAAGACTGCAGCAAAGACTTAGATTTAATATAAAAATTCTCTGCCAAAGACATGACCTTCATTTTTTTTTTTTTTACCCCATGCGATGTCTTTTAGAGCCTGCCTGCAAACAAATTCAGCTCCCATGAGAATGTAAATCAAGTTAGGGTATGAAATAACATATGCTACTCCCTGGCTTCATGCAAGTCAGAGAAGGGGAGTTTAGGTTGCAGCAAACTTCAGGATACCCAAGAAGACCTTTTATTTCAAGGACCGAGATGATTAAATGATGAAAATTGCCCTTTAATAATTAAACATGCCATCTGCACAAGGCGGAGTGACCTTTCACCCACAGTCTCTCACGCTGCTCTAGAATTTCTGCAGTTGGCACATATGGTATCAGAAATCCGTGGATAGCCTCCCTTTGAAATACGAGAGGAGCGGACTTAAGGCAGCTGTTCCTGTGCTGCCAAGTCTCATTGAAATGTGGGCTTTAAATGCCCCGGCTTGTCGTTTTGTGTTAGCATACCTTAATCGCAAATCTCACCATAATATGATTCAGCCGATGCCTGAAACTCAATATGGTGGAACATTTGCTGAGTAGTTGTACTCAGCAACACTCACCAGCCAGAATGTGTGTGCTTTCCATCGAAATGCCATTTCCTGCTCTGCATGTGCCCCCAGAAACGCCTCGTAGATTGTAAGCATTCCTTTTCCCATAACGACAGAATACCAGCCATTTCTGTTATGCTCTCCCCACCCTTATTAGGAATGTACAAGGACCGTGACATTTGTAGAACTAACTGCTCCAAGGTTTAGAGATTGACAGTACTGCTAAAATATTGATGTGACCCCGTCACTCTGTCAACATGGTAATTAGACAACCACGATGAGGACGCTTGTCTGATGGGTTAAATGTCTGGTCAGGCCCCCTCTACAGGTGTGAGTACCTTTACAATGGTCAGAGTGAAGGGAAGGACGTCAGTCACCACAAGCAGAGTTTCTCTGTGTATTTAGGAGGAGATATGGCACTGGCTGGAACAGTACTCCCTGATTAACCTGTGGCAGATGGGGTACTGTAATCTGCTGTCCTTCGACGGGCTATTTATTTAAAAGTTCAGCTGTCGGGCTGCATCTGGATACAGTTGGGGTTGAGGGGCCGCCTTTGGAAATAAATGTGAGTTTCACTTCCATTTAAAGCCTTCACGTGGATGTTTAGCCAGACTAGAGATACATATAGTGAGCTATTTTTCTTTTAAAAAAATGTTATATATTTTATGTTCAAAAGCCACTCTCTGTGGGGGGAAGAGTCATAGAAAATGGTATTCAAATTTGCTCCTCACGTAAACCAGAATCCAAGAGAATTTGTCTCGTTTCTCTTGCCGATAAGTGTATCATTCAAAAACTGGAATGCTGACATGCTGGACTCAAGATAGAAATCCACTGAGTGTTAAAACATAACACAAAACAGGTTACGTTAAGCCTTTTCCTCCAGCAAGATGTTAAACTGAAGATAGAGAATGAGAACGCATTCATGCTCTCGTTTATTTAAAAAACACTTGTATTACCAGCTCAGACGAGAGATTTGATAACTTAACCTTAGGTTAATCGAGGTGTCAGGCAAGTGAAGTAAATATGCACAACGCAGGGTGTTTTTTATTTATACAGGAGAGGGATGGGTTGGGTTATGCAGCAGTTCCATCCTCTCTCCTTCTACGTCCTGCCTTACCCTTTGAAGCAGTGTTGCCTGAGTTTCTTTGCTTCTCTGGCACGGGTTAGAGAGTGGTGGAGAGAGACAGAGAAGTGGTGCTATAAATCACCCTCACCCCCGCCAACTCTATCAGACAAACTAATTTCTGCAACCCCATTCAGCAGAGCATCGGCTGTTTCTGATACAGCGTTCTGTGTAGTCCCTGCTAATGATATTTGGCAACATCTTGCCTTCTCTCTTAACCCCTAAGTGCGTCCCGGTCCTTTGTCCTTGTAACTCCAGCCACCCTCTGTATTTTGCCCCTTCATTTAAATATTCTAATGAATACTCTGGCTTGGCTATGCACTGAGGCAGAGGGGTAAGGAACAGCAAAGATTAACAGAGATGTTATCTCACCCTTACCCTCCCATCCTCTCCAGGAACCACAATTTAAATAATGGCAGAAAAACATGCCATTATTGTTCCTACCAACAGGTGGCGGCAGTCATCACACTTAGCCGCTTTGTTGGCTATTTCCACCTTTTGGGAGTATTGACTCTGAACCTGATCAATGCAGAAGTCTAAAGAAAGTGCTTGGGAATCTACTTGAATGGGCACACATTTGCTTCGGACTATGGCAAGAACAGGGACTACTTCAGAAGCAGGGAAGGAGGAGGAAGCAGGACCTGTACAAGCATGAGGAAAGATTCTGTGGGGCGGGGGCCAGGACTAAGTTTGAAAGACAAAGAATGCGCTGAAAGAAAAAACAAACAAACAAAAAAAACTCCTGTAAGTTAAGGATAAAGAAGTCCTTCAAACCGTGGCAAACTATGATGGTGTGAATGGGTTCCCTCCATATACATGCGCTGAAGTCCTATCCCTCTCCCACCCCGCCCCCGTATTACGGTATAGAAACAGAGATTTTTGAGAAACTAATTATGGTTAAATGAGGTCATAAAAGTGGGGTCCAAAGCTATGAATGCTTCTGTCCTTATGGGAAGAAAAGCTGCCAGAGGTTTGCATGCAGAGAGAAAAGCACCCACGAGATGTGTAACAGCGCCAGACGGTGCTGCTCACAAAACTGAGAGGGGCCCCCGCAGAGGCCAACCTTACCACTGTCTTGATCTTAGATGTATAACCTCCAGAACCCTAACAAATGTCAAGTCGGCCAATCTGTGGTCTTCTCCACATAGTGCCCCTCGCAGACTGCGGTTACCAGTTAACCACAATGCAGAGTGAGGCTAAGCACTGTTGGCTAACGCAGCACCGTTTCCCAGAACTCTTCCATCAGTGTTTGGGTCCTTGAAGAATCATCTGCCAAAACGGGATTACACATGCGAGATATCCATGAGGGCACGGTTGGAAAAAGGTGAACGGGGAACAGCTACAGAAGGGAGCATAGCATTGGGATGAATACGGGGCAGGAGTCTGAGCCCCAATAGCTGAGGTCATCGGGCCCTTATGCTTTGATCTGGGCATTTCACGGCCATACTCTACGTCATGGTGGCTTTTAGCAGCCACTGAGATCAAATCCTTCAACCAGAAGAGGCATGCGTCCTTGCTCCAGCCTTCTGTAAAAGCTCCAAGAGTGTCGTGGGTCGGATACACTTACTTCCTTTGCCCAGCCCTGAGCTAGGAAGGACTCCATGCCTTGAGTCTCTAAGATCTAATGGTTCATGCTTCACTTCTGTGTCTAGAGTTGTGCCATAAAAGCTAACGGGCAGCAAGAACGAGCAGCAAGAAGATTATATATATAATTACCATATTAATATTTTATAATTAATAAATATTAACAATATAATATATTAGCTTACCCCGGTTGCTTTTCAAAAGCACTAGCAATTCACAGCTGTGCCAAAGATCACTTTCCCCACATCTCCAGCAGCAATGTTTGTTTCCTTTGTAAATGGTTGCCTACTGGATTAACACAGCATTACAGCTCATTGCTACTGTGATGTAGAGTTATTTTGTTTTGTTTTGTTTTTGTTTTCTGTGCTAGCAGTGATTCCCCCCCTCCCCCTCAGGACATATTTCCGACTTGAACTTTACTTTTCTGTATATGGGGCTCTTGATGGCCCTGATCATTTTCTCTTTTTTTTTTTCGGAGCTGGGGACCGAACCCAGGGCCTTGCGCTTGCTAGGCAAGCGCTCTACCACTGAGCTAAATCCCCAACCCCCCTGATCATTTTCTCATTTTGCTTTCGCACCACCCTTGTTTGTGAAGGCACTCTTCATATGACAGCAACTAGTCCTCTGTTTGGTGTACGCCTAACAAAGGGACAAGGAAAAAACTGAATTCTTGATCATGTCTTTTTCTCCTTACTGATGGTCAGTAGTAGATACTTCATTAGTAAGTCACAGTACCGGATCGCTATGCCAGGAATGCAGGAAACCACTCCATCCTCCCTTTTTAAAAACAAAACGAAGTTGGTCTTTGCTTAAGTTTTCAGACACATTTCCACCAGTCTTCCATCACTTCCCATTTATTCTCTATGCTCACAGGGAGTCAGTAGTGCTCCAAATTCAGTCATTCTGGACCACCCTCCCCCAACTCTTGCCCTGTCCTTTGCGTATAATTATTACCTATCTGAAAGTTTAGTTTTAAAAGAAACATAGATTTACTTTGAAGGGGAAGTTTATATCATCGCCATTATATATTTTAACTACTAAAAGATTATGAAAATAAGAAGTCTATCTGAATACTACCTAAAACGCATAAGTTCCTTATGTTGAGGAACTTCATTAGAGCACACCAGTTGTCCCAGCCAAGTCAAGGGCAGGACTGGGAGTTTTCAGACAGTGAGTTTCGCTGCATCCCGTGTACCATGCGGAGCAGGGTGAGGCTATAGAGATTCATTTACGTCTGAGGCATGCTATCCCAAATGGCCAATTACTTTATATACTATGGACACTGGACATTAGAACTCAGTCCTTTCATCAAAAATCAACCACATATCAGAAAAACAAAGCAAAACAAAACAAACAACAAAGTAGGCTTCGAGGGCAGAGAAAGAGTCCTTGATCAAGTCCAGTGGACAAACAGCTCGAGGCGTTCAGGGCTTGAGACCAGTGCACACCCGGAGTGCGGGCTCAAAGTTCTCATTCTAGCCAGAACATTCGAAGATTCTGCTAATTATGCTGGCATGAAAGGGTCAGAACAGGAGGGGCTAGCGCCCAGGGCTGGGCAAGGTCCTTGAGCAGGATCGTCCTGTCTAGTCCGGAGCCCAGAGGGAGAGAGGAGTCATGTGCTGGGCGAGAGCGTGGAGTCAGATCCTCCTGCCCGTTTTCCTCTCCTTAGCTCTCATCCAGCTGATCATCAGCTTCTCTGACCAGAAGACTAAATCCCACAATCACTGGAGGCGGAAAATCGAAGCAAAACACGCAGGACATGGTGAGTGACTTATAAAACCAGCCAGAGCGCTATGGCTGTACCCCCACTGGCTTTTTGGTTGGGGCAATGGTTGGCTCAATGGCTCAATGTCTTTCGGTGGTGGTGGTGGTAAGACGCTTTTAAAGCCTCTTGATGTTTTGGGAGGAAATCGAGTTAATATTGACCTGTTTTGCTTTCTTTCTACTACCTAAACTGTATTGATGAGAGCTGGAGGTATAAACTGGCTAACCAGATTAATATAAAAAAAAATACCTCTAAAGAGAAGTAACCAGCTTCTGCATATTGACAACCCCTCTCATCGCCAGAGGCCAGAGATGTCATAAGTGTTTTGGAGACCTCTTATACGTGACTTGGTTCCTAAGTGGTTTTAGGCTTACCTCTCCATAGGGAGACATATTAGAGTTGTAGGACAGGCAGGTTAAGGTAAAAACTTCTTCTAGTCAAGAGACTGGAATTTCTGGCTTGGGTAGAGACCCAGAATTCCGTTGGAGGGGGAAATTTGTCAGGTCAAGGGCTAATACTTAGTCCCTTCTTGAGATGATGTATTCTGTTTTTCCAGAATACCTGATCTGGTACAGTAATTCACCCAGCTGCCACCATGAATCTCAAGTCCGACCATTTCTACCGAACCTTCTTTCCATCTCTCTTTTTTATAAGCATGCTTTCCCCAACACTTCGGACGGACTCTTGGCACCTTCTCTAAAGCCCCCTTCATTCCCACCATGAGGCTGTTCGTCAGTCATGTATTTGACCTCCATGCTGGATGAAACAGCATGTCTTTTTTTCCCTTTCCTCCTTCTTTGGACAGCTACTGAGATTTCCAGCTCGGTCCCTTGGGGTTTGTTTTGTTCTTTTCCTTCCCCCGCCCCACTTTAAAAAGATTTATTTATTTATTTTTGTGTATGTGAGTACACTGTCTTCAGACACACCAGAAGGGGGCGTCGGTCTGATTCCCATTACAGATGGTTGGGAGCCACCATATGTTTGCTGGGAATTGGACTCAGGACCTCTGGAAGAGCAGTCTTTTAACTGCCTAACCATCTCTCCAGCCCCTGTGCTTTTCCTTTTAAACATGAATAAGATTGTTCTTGCGCTTAAGCAAAAAATTCTTTGCAAATGCCATTCAAGGAGGCAAGTATAGCCATATTAACATCAAATAGAGAGATTTCAAGTTAAAAATCAAGTAAAAGAGGCGGTGGCATTTCATTTCGGCACGCAGTAAACAAACCACGACGACACACTAAGGAACTCCTATTTGCCGAAAATACGTTTTTAAGATTGATACAGCAAAAGCGCTATTTAAGAAAGAGCCTCTGACAAATTGCATATTTCTATGAGAAGTTGACAAGATCAAGTACAACATTGGGGCAGAGAGAATTTTTTCCAACATAAACAGGGACAATTAGTTCATGAAGAAAAGATGCACTTAAAGCTAAAAAGAGTTGGGGTGTTTATATCAACTAGCACATACTTAGTGGGGGGGCGGGTCATCCGCGTAGTGTGGATTTTTCCACAAATGCTCTTCTGCTGCAGTTCTGTGCACAACTTTGTGCGTGTCATTTTTCATTAGCTTCTCAATCCCATCTAGGGACTGTGCTGGTACTGTAATAGCCTAGGCCCTCTAGGGTGCCTGTCCACCTATGTGAACCTAGTTAGCCTTGGGTCTCCTGGTCTCCAGGGGTTGGGGTAACCAGGAGGATTAGAGGGAGGTTGTTCTGGCCTTCATTTTTGCCAACTTGGTCTTTTTTATATGCTAATTTTGTAGCCTTTATAAAGGCCTTCTGAATTTCACTGTCTGCCCCATTCCCCTGCCTCAGATCACCCCTGAGAACTGTGGTCTCAAAAATCATTTTCAGGGAGTGAAAGACGATGACTTGCCTTCTGTAACTACTTCTATGTACTGTACGTGATCCCTGCCTATGAGAGCCGTAACTGTTAGCCCCAAAGATGAGAGGACACAACTCATCAGGATCCATATAATTAAAGCAAGCATTTCAATAAAGCAAGCTTTCTTATTCATACACACGGGCTGCCTCCCTCTAAGGTGGGATTCGAGAGTCAGCATTGGACATGAGAACAAAGTTTTTATACCTCAGAGGCGGGGAGTTTCTAAAAGGGAGGTTCCGTAGGGAGACAGGCAGGGTTATAGAAGCAGAGCATAGCATGACAGACACGGCGAGGTGGGCATAAGGTGGTCAAAACAGCAGGTGATCACAATAACCTTTTGGGGAAAAGGCATAGCTGTCATTTCCTGAACAGGCAGTAAAGAACCATCAATAGTTAAGGTTACAGATCGGGCATAGCCCAATCCTTGAGAACCAGAGATTTCGTCGTAAACATGGATGAACCCAGTTTGTCTTGAACCATAAGATGGCTTCTGAGCTTAAATGGAGGCAGGGTGGTTAATCAATACCACCTCCTCAGCATAGCTCTGTATACGCTGTGGTAAAAGTTGGCTGGAATCCCCATATCCCAAAAACCTCCTTAGTCCGGAACTGCTTTGTCCTAGAAAACACAGAAGCATTTTCTGTGAGCATTTGGCAGATCCTTTGGGTTGCCGTTAGCATGTCTGGAGCCACCCGGGGTCAGAGTACGGTTGTCCTCATTTTAGCTTCTGAGTTTAAGAGTGAGATTCCCTCACAGTGTTATAAAAAAAAGAGAGAGAGAGAGAGAGAGAGAAAGAAAAAAGAAAAAAAAAAACACCAGTGAGGAAAATATAAAAGATTTCTGTGAAGGAATTCAATCTTGGAATATACTAAATGATAAATGCGAGGTTGTAAATTATGTAACCTTTCTCTCCCTTTGAAGAGAATTTCAAGTTTTAGTAGTTCACAAGTCTAAGCAACCTTAGCTTCAAGATCTCAAGAGAGAGAGGGGCAGGGGGAATTATTATAGTGACTAGCTCCTTGAGTCCTTTCGGTCTGGGTGGGAAAGGTCTTTATCCTCAGAAAGTATCAATGGACAATAGAAGATATTTCTATCTTAGACAAAGCTGTCAGCACTGTGACAGGTGCTGTAGTTCAGAAGCGTACTAGGTGCCCTCACGTTCCAGGGTAGCTCCAGAAGGAAGCTATACATCTAGGAACGCCCCTTAACTTTTAAGTGGCGACGTCAGAGTTTCAGGTTCTCAGTATCTAGAAATTTAATAAATAGAATATTGCTTACCTTCCCCCCCTCCTTAGCTGTTGTTGAAAAAAATCTCTTCCCTAAGTAACTTTGTTGAATAATTCATTTATTGCGATGGCTATTAAAAGGAAGTTTTGATTTGGTACATAGTTAATTAGCCTCCAATACCGAAGTCAGGCATTTCCAGACATTTGTGATTGTATTCTTCGTGGAAGAAGATGAGATCTGTTGGGTCAGCAGCACGATGGGTATTGCAGAGTAGAAGAAACTGGCCCAGGACTTGAAAGAGAGGTCAGCAACATTCCACAAAATCTAGGATAAAGGGATGCTCTAGAAATCAGGAAAAATGTGATTTCATGGAAGGGAACAATCAGAAGAAATAAACACAGAACCCAGGCTGCGGCTTAGAGGATAGGGAAGTGGATAAAGCACGTGACTTGCAAGCACAGGGACTGGGATCAATAGAACCCGTAAAGGCAGATGTGGTAGCATCTGTAATCCCTATCTGGGGCAAGATGGAAGACAGTTAATTCCTGAAGGCTCATGACCAGCTAACCCGGCATAAGACATGGTAAACAAGAGACTTTCCTCAACAAGGCAAAAGGTGAGGACCAACACTGGAGGCTGTCATCTGAGACCCACACATGTCCTTGGTATGTGAGAACCTTACATACACACACACACACACATTGAGACACATCGAGGGGGTGTCCCATAAAATGCAGATCAGCCCTCATCAGAAACGCCAAGGTCATGACAAACCAATACAGACACTAAGCCCTGTTGCAGACTAAGGATGCAAGATGACTAAAGGCGATACGGAATCCCACGCGATCGTGGAGCACAAACAAGACATTGGTGTAAAATCCAGGTAAACCCTGAGAAAATCTGGACTTTAGTTCAAAGCAATACATTGATTAATTTTGATTTCTTAAGTTTAGACATTTGCCTAATTTAACGTATTGTTGCTGTGAGTATGATGTGTATTGGCAGGTCTACACATGCCAGTGATAAGTCAAAAACCAACTGTGTGTACTCAGCTCTCATTCCACTTCTGTGTGTCCTTGAACTCAGGTCTCCAGGCTCACAAGGCACTCGCCTTCATTCACTGAGCCCAATTTGCTGGCCCTCCCTTCTTTGTGTGATTTGTAGTAGGATGTTAGCAACGGAGCAAATAACCCAAGAATGCAAAAGGAATACCTACATTATCTTCAAAATGTTCCTGAAGTCTGAAATTATTCCACAGTATGATATTGGTTGAAAAAACAAGCTTAAGGAGCAATTGGAGTTTGGATAACAGTTATTTCCCCTGAAATAAACCTGGAGCAACATCGTGGATGACTTGAAGCCATACAATCTTTTCTATTTACTTTGTTTTTTCATTGTCTTAATGTTCCTCCAGGAACTTTAACATTCCCTGAGGGCAGAAAGGAACAGATATGTTAACAGGTTTTAATTTGAAAAATGAACTGTGAGGTTTTTTTTCCCCATCAGGTGAAATCTGCAGTCAATTACGCAATCTCAGGTTAAACAGTCTTTTCTTACAAAGCCTACGAATTCTGCCACACAGCAATAAGTAGAAAGACATTATTCTTCCTGCATCATAAAACTAGAGTATCAGATAGAAACTTTCTTTCAGAAGACATTGGGGTGATAAAATAAGCCATCAAAATGAATTTTGAAATTTGAACTCAATTTTTATTCTGAATCTTTCCAATATAAGTGATATTGTTTTTTTTTTCTTTTTTACTAAATGAAAAGAAAAAAAATCTTCATCGGAGACAAGTTTTTAAGTTTTGCAACAAAACAGAATGGAGCATCAAATTTTTTTTTAATAGTTAAAGGATTAATTTATTAGCCAGAAATGTGTTTGCAAAACTGTTTTGACAACAAAGGTATTACTAAATTCCTTTCAAAGTACGGTATAGTAAATGTATTACCATACATGTGCTGGCCATGTGCTTAATTTGATTGTTTCGGGGAAGTTGTTTTTAGGAGGTGGCTAATCAACGTTGGATGATGCCATTTCGTGTTTTTGGTTTTTTTTTTTTTTTCAAGAAACTAGAGGAAATGAGATGAGGACTAAATCGGACCGGTGGGGTGTTGTAGTTACTTTTCTGTAGCTGCGAGGAGACAGCATGGACAGAACAACTTATAAGAGAAAGCGTTTAGTTTACAGTTTTCAGAGGGTGAGTCTATGGCCGTCAGGGTGGGAATCAAGGCAGGCAGGCAGGCATGGCACTGGAGAGCTGATCTACAAGCAGGAGCCAGGGGGAGACAAAGGGTCTGGTGTGGGCTTTGAGACTTAAAAATACCACGCCTCCGTTAACAAGACCACGCCTCCGTTAACAAGACCACACCTCCGTTAACAAGACCACACCCACTCAAGCAACACCACCCCTTTCATTCCTTCCCAAAGTAGTTCCACCAACTGAAGACGAAGCATTAAGCACATGAGTCTATGGACCTTGTTCTTATTTAAACTATAGCGTGAAGAAAGGATCTAGGTGTGTGTACATAGAGTTGGCTAATGTTTGAATACCGATGACTATGACGAAACAAGAAAGACTAAACGAAAGGTACTTTTACGTAAAACTGAGTGATAAAATAAACTGGCTTTTGTTTTAATTTTTGTGCTTCTTTTTTTTTTTCCTTGTAGACTGTGCTCAAAAGCAGACGTGTCCACTGTGTACTCAAGATAAGAGAGTAAGTTAATTTTCTTATGAAGAAAAACTTGGGGAATATTATAAACTCTCCCATTTACAGCTGTCATCTCAAAGATATGCTACGTTTTGTTTTCCACACTTTTAATAGGAAGAATGGAATAATTCAGTACAAACATGTACTTCTATCTGGGAAATTACATATCAAAAAAGGAAGAAAAGACGTTTTGTTTTTGTTTTTGTTTTTTCTTGAAAAGGGCAATCACGAGCTGGAGAGATGGCTCGGTGGTCAAGAGCCCATTCTGCTCCTGCTGCAAACCTGAGTTCAGTTTCCGGCATCCGCATGAGGGCTTATGGCTCACAACCATCTGTAACTCCAGTCCCAGGGCCTCTGACACCTCTTCTGGCTTTCTCAGGCACTGCACGTACATAGTACACATGCAGACCAACTCACACACGTGAAATGAAAAAAACAAAAACAAAAACAAAACACTTGGGGGGATGAAGGAAAGAACTCTTCCAGGTGTGACCTGAAGGGGGCAACATTTGGGATGTAATAATAAATAAAATAATTAATTGATAAGAAAGGGAAATCACACCAAAATGTTTGAAGACTTTTTGTAAGCCAAAGCAAAATATAGCTTTGGAAAAATGGCAACATTTTTCTTTGCTATTTCTAATCTCTAAAGACTAGAAGGGATGACACACTGGTCCTTAACCTCAGTGTAACTAAGGCCAATAACTTAGTAATAAGATGTCTCTTATCATTGTTTTTCACTTACAACTTTGAAGAAAGCAACAAACATACAAAAACAAACAAACAAACACCTCAAACCAACGAAGCACATGGTATCAACCTGTAGGCAACTTTATGGCAACACTTGACGAACAGTCTTGCAGAATGGTTTCTCTAACATCTCCTAGAGACCTAACCTTGTCAAAGCCGTGTGGGAATGGCTGATAACAAAGGGACATAATCTGGGGGTGGTGCTTGTCCTAGTGGTCTGGACAAGTTATCATCTGCCTCCTTGCCTTTTCCACATCACTTTTCTGTTTTGATGAGGAGCTGGGCTTCTGGCTCGTGGAATTCTCTAGTCAGTTCCTACCACTTTGCAGGCTTTCCACAGACAGCAGACGTCAGTATAACACCGCCTTTTCTGAGCCCTGAATCACCTATGATGTCCGTTGTTTCCTCTTCTCTCGACACTGTACCTATTCGAATGTCTCAACGAGAGAAGACTTTCTACCCCAACCCAGTCCTTCACGCCTCCCACTTTCCCTGCAGGTCCTTGGCCCTAATAGTTTCTCTTCTTTCTTGTGAATTCTAATGGCTATTCACCTGAATTCATTCCCCCACGTTTTTGTTGCTAATAGCTTGGAAGTGTAAAATTTCGAACATATGAAAGTAGAGGAAACATACCTGTGGACTATGGCATGAGTTCCTTCTCTGTCCTCTTTAGGAAGGCAAGATGGAAGGATCCCTTGAGTCCAGGATTTGAAGACCAGCTTAGGCAACTGAAAAGAACCTCATCTTTAATCGATAATACATGAGACAGTATATAAAATTTTATACCACTAAAGATCATCTTGGATAACTTGGTCTCATGAATATCCTCTCCTAAGTAGACTATTGTGAAGTCAATAGTTACATGGATATCATATTTTATTAGTAAACATTTGACCCTCTATATATGTCTTCAATAGATAAAGACTTTTTTAAAAGTGTTAAATCTGTAATCACATCTAAAAATTACCCAGTTAACTTGTTTCATACTTGTGTTTGTCTAAATCTCATCCATATGCTGTAATTTGTTGATATGTACCCTAAGTCTCTTTGAGTCAATATATTTTCTTTCTCCCCTCTCTCTTTCTTCTATTGAGATGTGTTTGTTGTAGAATAGATTGTTGCCCTGTTGAGCTTCCTAGAGGCTGGATTTTGCTGGTCAGATCCCCTTACTAAGATGGCTTTATCATGTTGTTTTCCTGTCCCTACCCGCTCTGTTCTTATGAGTTTGAAACTAGACATAAAGGACTGATCAGATTCTAAGGATTTTTGGCAGCAATATTTCATGATGAAGAATTATTAGAGGGCTAAGAGTATGGTCTAGTCTTTTGTGTTATCACCAGGAAATGATATTCTCTTTACCTGAATCCACTGTATCCTTGGGGACTGAAAAACTCTAACTGCATTAACATCATTGCCCTCATGTTAGATGCTGCTTACACTGCCCAGCTCTGATTGGTCCTCTGATCTTTCTATGCCTCAGTGCTGTGCATTATTGGTTGATTACTGTCCAAGCACACAACGTCGAAGCCCTCATTAGGACATCTCCAGACTTAAACCTTCCAAGGTGCACCTGATGCCAAACACTATTATTTTCTCTTTTGGTTAGCAGTGTTTTCTAAGGATGGCGATAGTCATAATTCCAGAACTTCATAAGCATCCTTAAAGTACCAATATATCCCACACCCCTTCAATCATATTAGGTGACTTTATCTTTGATTTTATAGATTTTTTTAAAAGAAGACTTTGGGTATTAACTTCACTCACCGAATTAGAGAGTGGCTGTCGGTTTTATTTAGAATTACATATCCTCAGCATTTTTCCTTGAAGGGTTAATGACTCCTGCAGCTCTGCCATATTGCTTTTGGACTTATATCTATGTATTTTAAAATTTTCTTTCATATAATATGCAATTTTTTTTTTACTGTCATATTTCCTCTGTTCTCTGTTCCCCATGGAGAAAGTAGGTGTCATATTCACCTTTCTGTCAATACACCTCACACATTTCCAGTTACTGAGCGGAGAGCATTCAATATATTGAGTTAACCCTTGAGCTATTAGAAGAAGCTTAAATTACATTCAATACACGCTCTAATGTAACAGGAATTTTATCTTAAAACATTTCCACACATAAAGCACTATAACATGTCTGGAGAGATGCACATTAGAGGATAATGTGAAAACTATTTCCAGCAACTCATAGGAAGTAATGAAAGGGTAGCTCTGCGTGGTCAATGCAGAATTAGCATATTGTTTTCTGGGACTCTGTCCTCCCGGAAGCCAGAAGCACAGTGGCTTTCTTCATAGTTTCTATCACTTACTGCACAAAAGTCCAGGTTTATTAGTGGCAGTGCCTAAAGCAACCAAGAATTATCCGGGCTATCCATGGACTCACACAGCACAAAAGGTATTTGGCACATCTTGGAATGTCCTACTTGATTATGTTTATTCTTTTATTTCCCTCAAGAAAAATCTTCACACCAGCACCCAGTTTTCCTTGAACATTATAGTTGGGGTTGGTCAAGTCCATGTTTGTGGTTCTTTGGTGAAAGAGAAATTTTAGATTCTGGCTGAATGGTTTCCCTTGTAGTCCAATAGCAAAGGACCAGCCTTCCTAGAATTAGAAAATAGTCTTACCAAAAACAAAAGCATAAAAACATTGCCACTAACTCACTACTCATAAACACAGCATATAGAAAACAAAATGTTGGGACTGGGCTGCTGGGTCAGTGAATGCTTGCTGTGAAGCATGAGGATCTTTAGGACCCATGGTGACATGATTTATAATCCCAAGGCTCCAGTAGCTGAGACAGGCAAATCCCTAGGGTTTTCTCATCAGCTAGCCTGGCCTAATTGGCCAACCTGGGGCTCATGTGAGATCCTGTATCAAAAGTAAGGTAGATGCGTCCTAAAGAACAACACCTAAAGTTGAATCTTGGACATGCATACACACTCATTCATACGCACACTCATACTTGAACATACGTGTACACACACTCATGCAGCAGAAATTGACATATTTGTTCCATTAAAAGCTAAACTTCAAACAACCAAGCCAACAAAAACAGGTTAAACATTCTTTGTTGGTGTTTTGTTGCCATTTAGCGTTTGTATATCACTGGTGAATCTTTGAAATGATAGTTCTCAGTAATGATGCCACAGATTGATATAAGTAAGTTTTGTTCTTGACAACTGAGAGTTATAAGGCAGAACTTTGCAATACATTTAAAAAATACCAAGAACTCAGAGTAGATGTTAGAGTCTCTCTAAAAATTAAATCTTTTCTCTTTCATTGCATCCTGACGTGGATTATTGTTCAGGACAGAAAGAGATGAAGTTATGGAAAGCTAAAGGGACCTTGTAAATCTCTCACAGCCTACCTTATTTGTGGAGTAGTTCACACGAAATGTTCGTTATCATAAGATTGTCAAACACGCTTATAATGCTACAGCTCACACTGCAGCAAGAGACCCATTTTAATACTCATTTTCCTGATAGCAAACACAGAGAAATGCATGTAGAGCATATGTAATACAGGCAAAGGTAGACATGGTTATGGGTTCAAAACTAACTGTGCCGTCGAACACATATGCGTCGTCTATCAAAAGTCCTCCAGTTGTAAACAAACAAGAACCAGAACTGTGGATTGTTTTCTATGGCAAGTATTCCTGACACTTTACATGCTCTTGGCAGGACCCTTCTTGTGGATGATGCTTTTCCTTGAGATATTTAAGGCCATCCATTTGACTTAACGTTCTCTTTTCTTCTGAGCCACATCCAAGTCTTTCCTCATAAACACTCCTTTAGGAACATGTCTGATGTCAAGGTGCAGCGCTTAGTCTCTGCCTCCATCCAGGGTCAAACACTGAAACAGGGCTGGTGAGATGGCTCAGTGGGTACCAGTGCTTACCACAGAGCCCAAGGTCCTGAGGGAGGACCCCACAACTCATGTTCACTCATGTGCACAGATGCATGCTAATAAAATAAATGAACATTTTCAAATGCAGAAAAATCTAAATCTTTTTTTTTCTTTCTAGTAGACGGTGTATGCGTTTTACTGCTGCTTGTCACATGGTGTCATGTCACCTTTAGCAAACTGACTTGAAGGTTACAAAAGCCTGTCCATAAGCAAATGCCATGACCTTTCAAACCAACCATGCTTTCTCCATAAGTCTTGCTCTGTGGTGATCTTCTCCTTCATACACTTCTGCCTCCTTTACCAATTCTTCATTTTAGATTCCTAAATGGGAGCATTCTAAAAATTGATATATTTGTCTTTGTTTTCATAACATGGGATATTTTAAAAAAATTTTTTCATTAAAAAATTTCATACGACCTATTTTGATCATGTTCTTTCCCCTCTCTCAACTCCTCAAAGATCCTTTTCCCTTCCTACCCAACTTAGGGTTCTTTCTCTTGTAAAATAGAACAACAAGAGAACCCCACCAAAACAAAACAAAAAGCCAACCCTACCCGGCAGGGTTGGCACACACCTTTAATCCCAGCACTCAGGAGGCAGAGGTAGTTGGATCTCTGTGAATTCAAGTCTAGCCTGCTCTATAGAGCAAGTTCCAAGACAACCATGGCTACACAGAGAAACCCTGTCTGGAAAAAACAAAACAAAACAAAATAAACCAAAAAACCCTAAAAGAAGAAAAATAAAATATGTAGGCCATTGTCTGTTGATCAACTATTCCTGAGCCCACAAGGGCTGTCTTTGAATATGGTTGATGTACTCATGAAGAATATACTCCATTGAAGGAACCTGATCCCCGCCCCCCCACACACCCTCAGCATGTCAATTACAAACAGCTTCTTGGTTCGGGGGTCAGACTTTGTGGCTACTTCATCTTTGTGCAACAATTTTTGACCTTGTGCAGGTCTCACGCAAGCTGTCACAGTCTTGGAGCTCACATGTTCATCAGCCTCGCTGCATGTGGAAAGCACTGTTTCCTTGGAGTCATTCGCCACATCCAGACTTTAACATCTTTCTCCTTGCTCTTCTGCATAGACTTCTGAGCCTTGAGGGGATGGATATAAATACACCTCATTTAGGACAAGAGCACTCCAAAGTCTCTCAGCCTCTGCACATTAAGTCGTGGGTCTCTGTGTTTGTTACCATCTACCGCAAGAATACTTTTATGCTGCTTGACCATCTTGTGCTCTCTTATCTGCAGTCATGGCTGCTATTAGAAACCGTTACACTTACCAGAACTCCACTAGTCATGCTCTCCATTGCTTGACTGACATATCTCTTGGTGTTTGTTTTAACCACCTCAAACTTTAAAATATCTCTAACTAATTTTATCATTTTGTCTTCCCAAAGAGCTAATTTTTTAAACTTCCTTATTTATTCCTGGCAGCATTCCTCAAGGAGTCTAATTTTAAAAATTGTTGGCTTCTGTGCCTTCCACAAAACATCTGTCCATTCTTTTCTTTCAAATGAAGCAATCCCAGACCTCTCCTATTTCTCCTCTATCTCCCACCCCACCCCTATCCCTCAGTCTCTTCTCATGCCTTATCATTACAAATATGTTTTTCTAATGAAGTCACCTTTTAATTCCAAGTAATCTGATCCAGTCTCTGTTGTTAAACAAGGTGTATAAACTCCTTAGTCTGACAGTCACAACCCATCACAGCCCATCACAAGACATCATCTTTCCCAGTGGTATTATGAAAACCTACCAGGATTTTCACTTTTCCATCATGGTCTCCATCGTAGTGTTCTGCTGTGTCTTCTGCATTTCTCCCTCCTCTCTATACATTTGTTTCTCAAGACCTTTTTCCCATATTGTTTGAAAAAAATCTTATATAGTCATTCTGAATCCAAGTGAGTACTTTCTCTCGTTAACTGTCACATTTTAAATATTGATCATTCTGAAATTATTCGTCCATTCAGAGAATCGTGGCTAGTAGAGTTGGAAATAATCAAATGGTAAATTTGTGCACACTGTGCCTTCCAGGAAGGAGAAACAGTACTTTGTTGGTTTGTGTAATCTCTGGTACATGTGGCATGTGTATTGGAAACATTTTGTAGCTTGCCTCCTAACACTCATCTTATATGTCTGGTAGCATAATATTAGACCCTTTTAAATACAATGTTAACAACTCACTAATCATCATTATATACCTCTCCTTCCTGTATTTTTTCATTTTAATGGCATTTCATATAAAATAGCAATTTCTATACCTACAGAAAGTTATTAAAATAGGTTTCTATTTCAAAATGAAGATTTCAGTTTTCTTGTGCAGCAGTTACGTATCACCCTGAAGCCTTTAGCTAGATTCTCAGTTGTCACATACTTAAGAGGTTGAGAGTGAAAAGCTCTCATAGTTACATGGTTCAGCCTCCTTAGCTACAAGGAAAATCCCATGTAATTTGCTTTAAATTGTACATTACCAATTTAGGGAAGCTCAGTACATTATACTGTTCCTCTAGGCAATGAATATGAAGTTCTGTGCTTTGAAGACTTTTTAGACATAGTTACAGGAGTTAAGGTATCTTATCTTTTTTTTGGGTACATTGTAGAAACTCAATGCAAACTAATTTAATAGAAGGGGGGAATTCACTCCTTCATGAGATTGGGTGTGCATGGCTTCATGCTCAGCTGAATCTCAAAGGAGGTCACACTCCAGTTTCTCTCCTTCCCTTCAGGTCCCTGTCACAACAACCAGTATATTGACCTCATTTCCTTCCACTGTACTGGGTATTCTCTAAACAAGCAAGGGAGAGGCTCCCAGCTAGCCAATCACTCACAATGTCTGTAACTCCAAAGGAAGTTCTAATTGCTTCTATTTCGGTCTTATACTCAAACCAGCACTTCTGACTGGCCAGGGGATGGACTGGCTGGAGTGTCACTCCAGTTGTAAGAAATGAGCAAAGAAGAGCCGATGGACAGCTTTACAGCCACAGAGCATTGGTTGAAGAAGTCCACAAGGACAGACTATCAGAAGTGGAAACACAAGATAGCAAACAAATAAACAAAAACAAAACAAAACAAAACAAAAAAACAGTAGCAACAACAACCTGCTTCCCTCTGCTGAATTTTAGGTTCTGTCTGCTTGAGACACACATTTCATTTTACACCCTCTCCCATATTATTAAAAAAATCCCTGGCAAAAATGATGCTACCGGTCCTCACTAAAAATTAGAGTTACTCACGGTCACTGTGAGCTCTGCTCCCAGCCCCAAGTCTATACCCTCACAGAGACATGAACAAATCCTGGGTTTGGTTGTGTCTCCTCATGGTCTATACTCCCAATTCTCCAGAACCCACTGATCAACACAGAAACAAAATCAAGATAACAATGGCTGAAACTCCTGTTCAGAGAAGAAGGCAGTGGTTAGTGCTGTTGTAACAAACTGGGTGTATGCTATGCTCTCATCTGGCATTTCCTAAGTCAAACCATGAGTTCTTTGGTCACCATATCTATATCTATATCTATATCTATATCTATATCTATATCTATATCTATATCTATATCTATATCTATATCTACATCTACATCTACATATATCTATATCTATATCATCTACATATACCTGTACATACATGTATATGTATATGTATATGTATATGTATATGTATATGTATATGTATATGTATATGTATATGTATATGTATATGTATATGTATATGTATATGTATATGTATAAAGGCATACATGGGGATGTCTCATTTGAGAAGTAAGCCACTTTAGGAGTTCCCTTGTGGACAGCCATGGCTACTGGAGCCTGTCAATCAGCTTAGCCCTTGAATAGCAAGTTAGTTCACATTTATTGTCAATTTCGCTCTCTGAAAACTCTGCCATATTCCACAAGCTTGACTCTTAGGATCTCTGAGGACTAACGGCTACGGCTAACTGTGGGCCCTTTCCATTGAGCCTAGACCTTGCCTTTGTAGTTTCTGTCTTTCAACCATAGCCTAAGGTAGTAGGTTCAGTGTCCTAAGTGGCGTCAGTCTTAGATTTGCTTTACCAGCTGGAACTTGACCTTTGATTTCGGCCAATATGGAACAAAAGCTGGTCCATGATAGACCTTCTGTTCTCAGGCAGTGCCTAAGGTGATTCTTTATATCGGGTCAATCATTACCTTTGCTAGTCTTGGAATTCTGCAGCAAGGAATGATGCAAGTGTATTTAGGATCAGCCAAATATGTATGTGTACCCATGCTTGCCTGTGTCACTGATAGCCCAGAAGAGGGATTTAGATTCCCCTAGAACTGGAGTTACAGGTGGTTGGTTGTAAGCCCCCTGATTTGGTACTGGGAGTTGAAATCCGGATCTTCTGAAGGAGTAACGGTTCCTCTTGATGGTTGAACAGTCTCTCCAGCTCCACTCTTGACATTTTGTCCACCTCTTCCAGGCTCTGGTCTCTTCTCAGAGTGGTTGTCCTCATTGTGCCTTATGTTGACAAGGGCTTTGAGCTCAGTCCTCCTGATCATCAGCGATCAGATGTAGGGAACCAACGTTAAGACTGATGGACACCAGAAACTTATGTCACATAGGAAGGCTCCCTCAGAAGACAGAGTAGATGCTTCAGAAAAGGGACTTCGGAAAGACATTAGAGACATTTTAAATCCTACCTCAGGTAGTTCTCAACGCTACTTCCTGACACAGGTTTTGGGTTAAGTCCTCCAAATGCAGCATCATAAAAAGGAATTTCAGTGTGGGGGACCTCGGTGAGGGTGTGACTGAGGTAGTGCAAAAATCCCATGAAAAATGGATTCCAAGAAGACAAGGGACAAGAGCCAAAAAAGGTCTGGGCATCTACGTTTCCCTTGACCTGTTGGGGGAAAAATGACATACCAGAATTGTCCTTTAACTAAAAGCAAAGGTGTTCCCTGGGTCACTGTTTAGAACTTCATACTAGTCAGTTATTCGCCCTTGAGGATAGCAGCCTCAGGAGCAAGCTGGCCATCCTGGGGTAAACATTGCCACGGGGAATTTGTAAGCCTTGGGCAGCCAGTATTCACTGCTGCTGTGGTTTGAGAACACCAGTCTGATAAGGCTATCCACAGACCACCAATGGCTTCCACTATCACTAAAACAGTGTTGAGAATGTCTGGTATTTATTGAATATGTATTCCACTAGTTCCACATTGACACTGCTTTTGTTTTCCCCACACAGTGTATTTGGTGCCGAGAAGAAAAGGTTTGCAAAAAGTACTGTTTTCCATATTCTGACTGTAAATTCAGTTCTATGTTCTGGGCGAACTGTAATGGTGAGTTCTCCTTTAAATGTTGGTGACTTCCTTCGAATTGGCTTGCAAATGGGGTAGAACCTCCTCTCGTTACACTTAAAGGATTTTTAAACGACTAGATCTGCTAGAGAATTTGGTAAAATTCTCTAGTCCAGAGCTCTAATTCACTGCTGCCCTCTGGTCTAAGCTCCTTGGTTGTGCCGGGGGGCGGGGGTAATGGAAGTTGAGTCAGGTAGGCTTCTTGCCCTAATACTTGATAGTTTAGATTCATTTGTAAGAATATCTGTTGTATGATACTCATAACAGTATGATACTGTTAAAGGATGTTTGTGTTCTACTGTTGTAGGAATTCTGACAGAGTGTATGTGTATATGTGATCACGTGTGTGTGTGTGTGTGTGTGTGTGTGTGTGTGTGTGTACATGCTAGTTCTGAAATGGACATGTAGTGAGCCCAGTGGTGTTACTGTAACATATTTCCTCAGCTAATGTAGTCTGTATAGAGAATTATCCCTAAGAATAGTGACTCCTTAAGACCACAAATATCATTTACCAAAAGGAATCTTTACATTTGAAATGTCAAATTTGGGCGTATGATAGGGTAGTTAACAAAGCAGAGGAAAAAAAGTTCTAACATTTTTTAATGAAATTTCCAGAGAATCCCCCAAACAGGTGATTTTTCCAAGAGAACATTACTCTCATGAGAAAATTCCATCTATCAAACAGTTGTCTAGTATTTTTTTTTCCTCAATTGACGTGAAACTATATGATTCTGCCCTGAATCCATGTTTGTTTCAGGTCGTATAGATCTGCTTAAGTCGTCTGTCTTTGCACCTTGTAGAGAACGACTTTGCATTTGGTCTGAACAGAAACTCTGATCTTCTAACTGATGTTTTCCCTTCTAGATCCTTTCTCCGTACACTAGGCTAATCAATTATCTAGTCCGAAGGGGGTGGGGTTCACCAGACTTAGAGATCAGCTTTCCCAGCCATGGTTGTCTGTGCCTGATAGTAAAAAGGCTGGCACCCCTACGACAAGCCGCCCCGTGCTGTCTGCACTCAACTCCACAGCAGTCTGAGGCACCCGCTGCCTTACCTGGTGAGAAAGCCCCAGAAGTTACATAGAAGGCAAAATGAAGAGGGGAAAAATGGTGCAAAGATTTGTTTACTTCTAAAACCTAGATGAATCTCACAGCGGCGATCGCTGTGTTAATGGTCGTCTTACTAGAACATTCGGTAAGTGCTGTTGTAGCCTTATGTTCAACAGTGATCTGTGAGTGTACAGCCAAGAGCAAAGGCTGCACAGAACTAGAAAAGTTACAAAAAAAAAATGAAAAAATTTTGATCGGCTATTAAAATATGTCTGTCTTCTTCAATTTCAGTTGACCTGTTTGGACTCGTGATGCTGATACTGATTGTAATATTAGTAATAGCGTTCTTCTGGTATTGCCTCGCTTACTACTTCTACATGCAAGAGTATGTCGTTTTATTCTCCCTAAGAATCCACTTTGGGGTGATCACATTAAAGCATACTAGGATAGTTAGCAGGAAGTGTCTAAGAGGGACATCGAAGGCTTCTGTGATAACCCCTGCCACCCGCTCACCCCACCCCGTCCCCGCCCCCAAAATAACAGCCTACACAGGAATCCATCAAAGCGGACTCTTAAAAATTGTGGTAAGGAGGCAGAAGTGTAGCTCTCCACAACTGATGGCTTCTGTTGGGGATGAAGGTGGGGAAGGATTCGGTTTTCTTTAAGGGGCTGTCCCCTGGGAGTTTGACCTTGTTCCAGTGAGTATATGGACAACACTAACTCGTCCTCTTCCGCTCTTCCTCCCTTCCTCCTCTTCTTTCCCTCCTCCTCCCTGTCCTCCTCTCTTCCTCCTACTCCTCTTTCTTCTACTCTTCCTCCTCTTCCCCTTCCTCCTCCCCCCTCCCCCTTTTTATTTTTCTGGGTGATGAGAAGGGAGGCCACAAGGCTGGGGAGTTGAACCTGGGAGGACTGGAAAGTCAATGGGATCGGGTTGTATGATGCGAAATTCCCAAATAATCAATAAAAATATTATGTTGGAAAAAAGAGAAAATACTTTATCCATATGGTAAGGAAACGTTAAAACGAACATGCAACCTTATGAGATGAGAAGACAGAATAACTTATTTTCCTGTCCCACTCCCACCTCTAGCTTGTCCTTTGCAGAAGCCATCTTTTAGTGGCTGTTGGTGGCTCTGTTGATGATCTCCACATAGATGAACTAGATGACTGAATGCCTCCTACCACACTGATGTCACCCCTTAACCTTAGCTCCCCCATCAGGAAGACTGGAAACTTTGTCTTGCGTTGTTCTTATAATCTCTTTTGTTTTGCTATTCTGCTATTTTACATATTATCACGCGATGTTTAATTATTTTTCATTAGTGTCATCAGTAACCTGATTTGTATCTTGCTTATGTTTGGGAATTTACTTAGTGCTTTCCTCTTTCTCTTCTTATTTAAGATACAAACTTTGATTGCCAGGAGTGGTAGTGTTCTTCTTTAACCTTAGCATCCCGGGACAGGGTAGGGACATCTCTGAATCGGAGACCAGTCTGATCTACATAGAGAGACTGCCTCAAATTTTTTTTTGATTCCCTATACTTATTGTCACTTCTGCTCTTTTTCCTTGAGACCCCCGGTTCTGTAAGCTTTCCCAATCATTTGACTTTATGTACCTGTCAGTTTCGATCTTGAGTTTTTAATTACATCCCAGGATGCTCACTTTTAAAGTCTAAAACTTTTAACTATTCAGGAGACTAAGACACAACTGTATAACTATTCTACACAAACTCAAAGTGGAAGTAGGAAATAGAATTCTATGCCACCAATCCATGTTTCTTGAAGGAGAATTATCAATGGCCAAGTGATTGGGATTCTCTTTCTTTACAACCACTTCTTAAATCCATACCATGATTAGCTTGCTTCACATATGCCCTGTGTCTTTCTTAGTCTACCCTTGTATTTCCAGGAATTTACTTCCCACCTCGGATTTTCAAAATACCTTCATTATTTCTTGTTACTAAAACATATACCAAAGCATGGTGGCATATGCTTTTGATCCCAGCACTGGAGAGATGCAGGTAGATCTATGTGTATTTGAGGCCTAGCCTGATCTACACAGCAAGTTCCAGGATAGCCAGAACTACATAGAGAGACCCTGTCTTAAGAAACCAAAAAAAAAAAAATTATTCTAACCATTTAACTTTATTTTTCATAAAATATTTTTCCTATAGTCACTCTTCTGCACCTCTCCTGACATCCTATTCTGAATTTTTAATTAAGTTGGCATACACATGACGATTCACTATAACTTTTTGATAAGTATGTGCTATTAGACTTTGTTCTTACTCTCCCGCCCCCTCCTCTGTCTCCCTTACCCTACTCCCTGCCCCCACTCTTCCATGTTTCCAGTAGGCCTCAGTTGTGTTTTCAACAACACCCTACTGCAAATCACAAAAAAGTTTCTTTTCATAGCTTAAGGAGGAGAATATTTTGATTTCCTGTCTTCCTTTTAGACTCCCCCTTTTTTCTTTCCTGTAGAATGGTGTCTTTTTCCAAAGGGGCTTTGCAGAGTTTGAAAAGTAAGCATATCGTTCATAGTCACTTACCAATTTGTCTTTTTCCCTCTCTTTCATAGCCTAGTGTTTCCTTTGTCAGATTGTATGCCTTTTATAAGAAGAACCATTCGATAACATAGGTAGATGCAGGTCTGAATAGATGCACATGGTTAGGCTTATCTGCATGTAAATATATATACAATTGTCAGAGCATGCTTACAAATCTTTTAAAAATATGTAAACATATTAATACATGTAATATTAAATATACATATATTTTTAGAATATATGTCATATATATATTATAGTTGACTTGTTTAGCATCTCTACTTTGTCTAGAAAATGATATTTTTTTCTGATATCAGGGGTTCCTCTCCTTATTAACATACCAGTCCAAGACAGAGTAAGGTGTTCATATTCCTTTCCCCTCAAGCAACAGAACAGTTAAGAGAACTCATGAGGCCCAGTGCATGCATGGCAAGAGACTATTGTTTTATATTTTGAAAAAGATTATGGTATATTATGTCATTATTTATGTGTACTTATTAGGAACAAAAAAGCAAAGGACACCTATGAGAGTAGAGGCCTTAGTGGAAACCACTGCTGAAGCTTCTTTTAGTGAATTTTTTTTTAAATTGTAAACGTGCTCTAACAATTGCATTTAATTTAGTTCTGATTTAACTTAGTCCATCTTCATTTTAAATTTCTCGTGTGGACGTTCTCCACCTCTGTTAACTGAGTGGGCACAGGACTTACAGGAGGACTTTATTTCATCAAGGAGATGTTCTTGATAATCCAATCATCCTTCTTAGGTTCCAGTGCATCACTGGATGGTGGCACAGTGTCTAGCACCTGTCTAGCATGCATAGGGCCCTGGGTTCAAGTCACAGCACTGAAGAGGAATTCTTATAGAAACATGGGTCTTTATTTAAAAAATGTTTATTATTTCACTCGATATAATTTTGTTGGTATATAAAAATTGAAAGACTTTAAACCTTTTGAATATTAATAAAACATCGATATTTGATACACTTGGTGTTTTCTTGCATACATCTATTCTTTGTCAGAAGAATGATCTGTTAGGCACTATGTGTCTCTGTCGCCAGAGATATAATTATGAAAAGACCAATACTTTGCCTTCATGTGGGATGGAGATGAGCGAAGAAACAATTGTTGGTTTTATTGTTCATTGATTTTTTAGACGGAATTCCATTTAATGCAGTTGTATTTTTCTTAATAAAATGTACCAATTCTCCTGATGAGCAGATGAAAGAATTCAAGTTTGTAAAGTGAAGGTGCTAACAAATTATTTGACTATAATTAATTCTATATAGCGATTTAAGACCATTTTAACTGTAACCATTCTTAAACTTACGGTATATTCACCATCCTTTTGAACAGGCGGATGGCCTTTTATTATGCACGAAATGGACAAGTTCCCGATTACAACTGGAATGCTACCGGCAAGTGCTCTTTATCGGTTCAGTAGGCTCCCCTAGGCTTTTTCAGTGACTGACAGCCAGAAGTCATGCTCTCCCTCTCCACCACAGAGTTAAAGTTCCCATGGGAAATACCACAGCAGATTTTACTCCCATTTTGAAATACACTTCTATATCCTCAGTAGTTAGGTTGGGATTCGCAAAAACAGTAATTGTAATATTTGGGACTATTGGAGTCCCGGATTTACTTGGGGATTTAATTACTTCCCTTTCCCCTTACTTCCCACTTAACTGAGAGGAATCGTCAAGGTCATTTCCTTCATCTCACCGAGTTCTCTAGGCCACCCAGTGTCCAAATCTCTGGCTTCTCCAAGCTTTTCCTCAGCTGTTCCCTCACAGAGGGCTCAAAGTGTGGCTTCTCTGGTTGGTGACCTTTGTTTATACGGGACGGAGAATAAACAAGTTTCTGGTCTGTGGGGTAGGAAAATATGGAGCTTAGACGATGCTGGTTAGACGCAGTGCTTCTCACAAAGGGAGCGGGAGAGCGGTCGCGCGCTCCGGCCCACGCTGTATTCCTAGAAAATGGATCCGGATGATTTCCTGGCTTACAGAGTCACTGAGTGTCCAAAGATTTTCTGTCATCGAGGACAACTAGCCTTGTGGTTTCCTCAAACATTTAGCCCTTTCTTCTTCGTCAGATTTCCACCCAGGCTAATGACATCTTGTATTTCTTGATCCCTAAATATTAAAATAGCAGGAACATTAAAATCACAGCACACAAATCCTTAATGTATTTTCGACATATATGTACATTTTATGGTTAACGTTTTAAAGCTTAAAACTTTAATGCTTTCAGCAAATTTTGTGAAAAGTGTATTTTAAAAGGCGAATTTATTTTCTTTTTCTATAGGGTATTACTGATAAATAGCTGACAAGGCAGATCTTCCACAGGGAGAAGGTGAATGTTCTTCCATGGTAAGGTTCTCAGTAACAACACAGGAAGTATCCACTCGAAGTTTGCATAAAATAGCTTTCCAGGGATATATAATTAGAATTATTGAGAAAGAAACACAGACTCTGTAAATTCTATGGACAAATCTCAGTCCCTGAATGCAGAACGCATCGATCGGAAACGGAGATGCGGGCGTTTCTGAGTCAGGCTTCTGTTCTCGGCAGGACCCAGACTAGCTAAAGGGACACCTGTGAAGGGTGTCTTTTTGCAAAACCAGCTCTTGCTTTGTGGATCTTTCTTTTTTTGTTTTCCCTGGCTTGTGTTTAATTTACTTCCATCTCGGCCTTTATTATGCCCCGCCTACTCCATGCTTGCTTCTTTCTTTTTCCTCAGGAGTAACCTCGTGGTTTATTCTTGATGACTCCTTTTTCTAGCCATGGTCACTCATTGCCATTAACTTTACTCTTAGAACTGACCCTACAGGTCTCTGCATTTTTTCTCTTTGATGTCTTCGATCTGCTATTGTTCAGGAACATGTTGCTTAATTTTCTCATACTTTTGAGTTTTTTTCCTGATTTTTAGTTTCATAATATTATGATCAGAAAAGATAATTGACGTGGTAATTTTTTTAATTTGATAAGTTTCATTTAGTTCTGAAACATAATTATCCTGGCAAACGATTCATGGGTTCTTGACCATGTCTGTTCTGTTGCTACCATTCTGTGTATGTCTGCATAGTCTAAAATATTATTCAAACCCCACATTTTCTTATTAATTTTCTATATACATAATCTATACACTGCTGAAACTGGATATTGAAATTCCCCTCTTATTTTTCTTTCACTTCTCATTTATTTAATATTTGTTTGCATTTTCAGATGTATCAATGATGGATGCGTATGTATTCATGGTTCTTATGTTTTCCTGGTGAATTAACTCTTTTGTCACTAGATAGTTACCATAAAAGGACACTAATAAAGATAACATCGATTATCATGAAATAAATATAACAATTTCTGCAATCAAAAGGCATCCAATAGAGGAGAGGCCTTGGGTCCTGTGAAGGTTCGATGCCCCAGTGTAGAGGAACGCCAGGGTAGGGAGGCAGGTGGGAGTAGGTGTGTGGGTGGGGGAACACCCTCATGGAAGTAGGGGGGGGGATGGGATAGAGGGTTTCTGGAGGGAAATCGGGAAAGGAGATAACATTTGAAATGTAAAGAGAAAATATCCAATAAAAGAAAAGGGGGGGGGAAGGGCACTTAAGTGATTTAAAAACAACCCCAGCTATATGCTGTCCACAAGAAACCCATTTCCTTCTTAAGAGATACATGAGCATGTGGTGAAAGACATTCTATGCAAACAGAAATTGAGAAAGACGTTAGTCCTAGCATTCAATACACTGGGTGCGGGGGTCATATGTCTGAACTCCAGTTTTTGGAAGATAGAGGTAGGATCAGAACTCATCCTTATCTACACAGTGATTTTTAAGTCCAAATATAAAATACAGGAGACCCTCAACCCCATCAAAATAAAGCATTGTAAGAAGTGACAAAGATGTTAACACGTGTTATTTCAAAAGTCTATCTTTATATCAGTAATACGAGATGGAATCGTTTTCATAGTATGATTTCTATTCACATTTTAGTAAAAAAAAAAAACACATACAAAAACATATATAGCGTTCCCGTGCACTCCCTGAAAACACCAGAGGTGAGTAATAGTGTTTTCCACTATAATTTTTACTTTATCATTTGATACACGGTCCCCCCGCCCCTCTTAATCAGAAATGTGTGGTTTTAGCTAGATTGGCTGGCCTGTGGGTCCCTAGGCTCTGCCTGCCTCTGCTTGTGCAGCCAGCATTTTCCAACTAAGCCATCTCCACACCCTTTGGTATTTCTTTGTATATGTATTCACTGGCATTCATTTATCTGTTGAGCATTTCCTGGTACCATGATAGTCACACTGTGAAGTCCCATGAATGATCTAAAGGTATTGATGGAATTAAATTCTACCATACGTTATTCTTCTTGTTTCTATTTTTGTTAATTTTAACTTCAAGTATAATAAGTACTTATGTTCTTCCAATGCTATTTCACAAAATTAAGTGTACAGTCTCTGGGAACCACCATTCAGTAGCTCTGAGATACTATGTACAAAACTAATCATGAATTAACGGTCTCTTTTTAAGAATTGTTTCACTTTGGTTTCTTTCTCGCTTCTATTCTTCCCCTTTTCCCACTTTCTTCTTTGTTGCACCCCCATTTTCTTCCATACCCCTCTCTTTTCCACCGTATCCTCCCCCAAAGTTTGCTGAACAAGCTTTATTTTAACTTAGTCTTAAGAGTTTAAAATGCATCTCTCATTCTTTCTGTTTGTGAAGGGCACTCTTTGTTTTGAATCAAATGGTACCCGATGACAGAAGATTGTTAATTATACTAACTAGATTTATAATTACTTAAAATTACATAGCTAAAATATAACTAAATAACCAGAAACACCCACCCACTCTAATGTGAGGGCTTATGAGATAGACAGTTCTCAAACGATGAACCACAAGTGTCCAACAAACTAAAAGAAAAGCGTTCATCCTTAACAGCCATCAAGGAAAGACAAATTAAAATGAATGAGATTGGAGCAGAGAGGCTGGAAATTCTTAAGAAAGCAAACGTGGATTCTGGGAGGGTGATTGTGGGACTGTAAACTGGACCAACCATCATGAAAACCAAGATGGCGGACCCTAAGAGACTAAACATAGAACTGCTCTACGATCCAGCTGAAAAGTACATTCAAACGAATCTTGGTCATCTGCACTCTCTACTCCCTCCCTCAACAAATGAATAAAGGAAATGTAGAATATGTCCCCTTATCTCCTGTTACCAGTAGACACGTGCTGCTCCCAATCTTGGTCCGACAAGCTTCTTACTGCAGAAGATAACGTCAAACCGCTGAGTATAAGTGACTAAAGATGCTCAGCTGGGCATGAGGCATCTATACCAAACTCTTATCAAGGCTCAGGGAACATCATGGACTCGGAAGCCTCTCTCTCTCTCTCTCTCTCTCTCTCTCTCTCTCTCTCTGTGTGTGTGTGTGTGTGTGTGGTAGAGGATGGGAATGAGTGCTGTGAAATGTTGTCTTCTGAACATGACATAACTCTTGCAGACAGGAGCCTAAAGTAGCCATGGCTACCCATACAAGATCTGAACAAGATCAAGCCAGTTCAAAATTTCAGCATGGGAGGGTCCCTAGCATCCTATCCCTATCTGAGAGCCTAGGAACAATTAATGACTCCACCGGAAAGGGGATTCCTTTTCCCTTGAGGGGCCAGACAACTGGTAGGTTGCTCACACGCCGGTGGATGACCCTGCATCTGTGTGCATATAACCAGCACTACTTGGATCATATATATGAGGGAAGCATACTGTGGAGGTCCGGGGGAGTCTGAGGGAGGGGTGGAGATCATCAGAATATATTCTGTAGACGCATGAAATATTCCCAAAACGAAACTGTGGAATACAGGTACAATGCGGTTGTATTCAGCCACGTGCAACAAAATTAGGTGATTTTTTTTTCCTGAAAAGTAGGTGGAAGGGGAAAAATCTTCGTATTAATAAAAATAAGGCAGATTCAACAAGACAACAATTACTGCGTGTGTTCTCGGGTTTTTGGGTCCTGGATTGTATACATATACATTAAATCTGTCTATACACAAACAAGAAAGGGTGGAGGTAGAAGAGTGGGGGAAGGAAACTGTAAGGGAGGAAAGAAAGGGAAGAACGTGGTGAAATAGGAATATGAGCGTGCAGGATATCCTGGAAATTATCCTCAGGAAACATATCGCCAATAAAAATAAATAATTTAAAAGTGCCATTGCGGGACAACAAAGCTGGGGCAGAAAAGTCCTCTAGAGTTCCCCTTAAACCACCATGGAAAGAGTTCTAAATGTATCATAGGGAAGGCATAACTTTAAGTACTTCTGATTAGGTATTTTGTTGAAATATTAAGTCGCTCTTAAAAATCACACCCGGAGCCACTCCACACACTGTGGGCAAAGGAAGACACCCAGAGGCCTGCTAGCAGTATGGCCTGCCCACAACAGGAAGTCACTACGACGTGCAGGTGTGTGGTGGGCGGATGGGAGAGAAAGCGAAGCGAAACAGTTTGAGCGTTAGGAAGAGAGGAGGACCTGCAGATGCAAGACTGGAAAGGAGTAGCCAGTCCCACTGTCTGAGGTCATGATGAAGCCCCAACCTGTGCTCCACCGAGGGCCAAGTCTGGGTCCATAGCCATGCACTAACAAGGGTCTATGCTGTCTGTGGTTCATGTTACCACTAGAGAACACGTGGTCATCCCTGGTCTGGGCTGCCGCCTGGGACCACGTAGATACCCACGGGTGCCGAGCTGGTCCCGCAGTCACTGGCTGGACATTCTAAAGAGCTGGCCTCTCACCATCTGCCGCACTCCAGAGAATAGGCCTTACACCTTGGTTGGCAGAACAGTAAGAGCTGGCCGTGGTGGCGAGGGCACAGGTAAGCCAGCTGTTGGATCACTTGCCTGTCATGGGGTAGCCTGTGCGTGAGGGAGATGCCCTCCACTGTTCCCCGCTGAGGCAGTGGAAGCGCTGGCTTAGAGGTCCTAAGAGCAAGGGAGCTGGTCCTACCTCTTGCTGGTTGCAGAACTTGGTAAGCTAGCTGGGCGGTGCTGGAGAGCTCGCCCTGGTGGCACAGGTGCAGAAGAGCTGGTGGGCTGACCAACTCAGCTACCAGATCCAGGGCGCTGAGTTGGCCCATCCCTAAATCCGCCCCTTCTATGAACTGCTGGAGCATGTGAAAGGGCCGGTCCTGCAGATCCAAAGCTGCAGGATCCCCATGACACAGGCAACAACAAGATATCCGAGAGGACTCCTGTATTGATAGTGAGTGTAGCAGAATCCAGAGGCCTGGAACTGGATTCATTGCAGTGAACATTTGCAAGTAACGATGTGAGGACAAAAGGGTATACTGTGGGACAAACAGCTTCCACGACGAGATGTCTATGCTTTGGTTCTTTTTTTTTTTCCCCCTTTTGAGGGGTAGGCCGCAAGGGCAGGGGGCAGATATGAAAGGATGAGTGGGATTGGGGTGCATGATGTAAAACTCACAAATAATAAAAGGTTAAAAAATTATACCAGGTATTTACAAACTGTGAAAATACACAGAAGGGAATATTTTTGAAAGCTTGGGCTAAGCCATTGAGACGTACTAGTACGAATTCAAGAACTAGCCATGTAATTTCTTTTTGTTGGTAAATTTAAAGGAAAGGATGAACTCTATTGAGGAAAAATGCATTGATCTAGCAATGTGGGAAGCAGGGCTAGGAGGAGGGTGGAGAATAAAGAGGCAGAAAGACAAGGTGTTGGGGTGGAGAGCACGGCAAGAGAGGAGCAGAGCTGGAACAGCCAGGTTAAGTGCTGCTCTCCCCAAGGAGGTCAAAGGCCTGCAAGGTTTTAGTTAAGGCGTCATCAGTAGAAGCACAGACAGAAACAGACTTGGGTAGAGGGAAGGGTTGAACTGCCATATAGACAAGAAGGGGGTGGGGGAGAACAAATCATAGGCCTAGAGCCCATAAGGCCTTTAGATGTGGTATGCAGTACACAGACTGACTGGGGTCAGTGTGGGATGATGTCATTATGCAGGTGAGGGCAGGTACAAGATGGAACGAGGCCTGTCATTGGACAAGAAGAAAGGATGGGTGGGAGAAAGGTTTTAGAGAGGAGGAGACTGGAGCGAGAGGAAGGAGAAGGAGCCAAGAGAACATGGTAGGCGGATGTTAAGATTCCTCTCTGCACATCTACAGGTTGTTATGCATATTCTTAAGGGATGGATGTGTACAGGGCTTTGTATGTTTAGGTGGGCAATTATATCTTTTCAATTGAATCAGAGGTTATTGCGTTGTGTGTTCTCTCATGTGGCAATTTAATTAAAGAGAATGTGCGCTGACTGGAGACACTAGGCCACCATGGAATTGGGATGTGTATGTCTGGCATGGTGGCAACCTGGTTTGGGAACTAGATGGGTAGAGAGAGTGCTGCCAGGCTCAGAGAGAAGCCATCGGCAGTGTGATATGGGATGGAGCAAAGCGAGTGAGACGCTTTGCTGACTGAGATGAAGGTATCTACCAGATGTCTTGGGGCACTAGGGTGCTAGACCTAGTGTAGGATAAAAGACAGCATTTTTTTTTTATAATTTAACAGCAACAGGGTCAGTTTCCAAAATGGGTCTGGTATCTGGAGGAATGAATGCCTTGTCCCTAAAGGAAAACTACGAGCAATGTGGCATGGTCCCCACAGCAGCAGCAGACATTGATCTGGAAGAGTAACCCGTGCTCTTAACCGATGAGCCATCCCTCCAACCCTAGAGTATTTTCTTAATTAGTGATTGATAGGGATTGCCCAATGTGTTGGGGCAAAGCCCATGTGGTTCTGGGTTCTACTAGAAAGCAGGCTGAGGAAGCAAGACAGTAAGCCTGCCTCTTCCATGACCTCTGCTTCAGCAACTTACTCCAGGTTTCTGCCCTGCTTGAATTCCTGTCAGGACTTCCTTTGATGACAAACAGTGCCGTGGAAATGTAAGCCAAGTAAACCCTTTCCTTCTAGGTTGCTTTGGTCATGGTGTTTCATCACAACAGTAGAAACCTGAGCTAGGGCACTAGCCAAAGCTTTAAATTTCTTCCAGTTATCTTTTCATCATCATTGAGTTGACTTTTTTTTTTTTTCACTCAGTCTCATACAGAAACTGGGCCACATCTGACCTTTTTAATATTCAAGTTTAATGAATTTTAGAATGGACTTAATTGTTCCAGATACTAAAAAGGTAAATATACACCAATATGACATGGGAGATTTACCAGGAAACGAAAGATGTTTAAAATGGAATGTTTGGGGTAAAGTAGATTAAAAACAAGACGAATGAATCAGAATGGAGAACAGAAGAGCATGTCAGAAGGCACGGCGTTTCACCTAGAAAAATAAGAGGTGAAACTGGCTGACTGTCTCTATTGAAGGGCCAGTAAGTATTTTAGGCTTGGGGAGATTTCTAATTCCTGCACTGCTGTGGTAGTGAGAAGACACGCGTACACAATTCAAAAATGGATATGTGTCTGTGAGCCCATCAAGGTTTTAGTTTGTTCTGTTTTTTAAAAACACATGCAAGGTATAAGTTTTTGGGTGTGAGCTATGATCTGTGGACACCTTGTTTAGATGACCAAAAAAATGATCATTTAAATGTGATCTCATAACTTAATAATTTTACCTCGAAGTAGAACTGAGAGAAACCTTTTCCATTTCCTTGGCTGTCTTTTGATAAACAAATGCTATGAAATTATATGCCGAGCATGCCAGAGCCTAATGAACAAATTGTGATTGAAAATCATGAAGAAAGACCTAACCTATTGTTTTCTCTGGTAGATGGTGCCAGTTAAAGGCATGGGGCGAGTGGCAGAATAACAATAGCCTTGTTAACGGGGCTCTGTAAATTAGATTATTATTGTCTGAAATGCTAGCTTTATGGTTAGCAGTAATAAAATGATTTTCCCTTCCTTCACTCACCAGCTTCCTTCCTCTGTGTGAATGTTAATTACCCGTTTATAATGCATTGCAGGCTAGCTCTACTTACTCTGGGAGCTCTAGAAGCTAGCACTGTCATAACCAGCACTACGGTTTTAGAATCACTTATTTGGAAATAACTTGTTCAGTTTTTTCATCTGAATTGATGTGTATAAATTGTATACTGCGGTGTATATAAATTGTAGGCATATAATCTTTAAAAAACAATAGGGGTTTTCGAATCAAATTAATGGTCATTGACAAAACTGAATAGCAACGTTCAAGCCATGTTAGGTTAAATGACGTGTCTATTTTAAGGACTTTTTCATTGCCTTCGTAGTTCCTTCTATGTCAGAACACAGTCTTTCTTAGCAGTCAGCCATACTAATTCCCATTAAACCTCTCCCCAGTTTTCTTCTATGAAATTAAAACCTGGTGGTTACTTCTGATTCTACATCTAAATTAATGATGAAAAATATTAATTTTAAATCTCTCACATTCTTCATCAGTTGTTTGCATATTAAAATGTTTATATAAACGATTTTATCCTATTAATGAAGGAGAATCCTAGAATCAGTGTTGGTAAGTTACACGAGGAAGTTACTAATACTGAGGCATCTAAAGTAGTTGTCCAATATCTCCAGGTCTTGATTTCTTACCTGAAATGGGGGTATAATAAGAACTGCTTTGCTAGAAAGGTGAGGGGCAATGTAAGAAAACCCCCTGGGATATAACTCACGATTGGTGACTGGCAGCTTTGGGTCTGGGGAAGAGCAAAGCATGGAACAAGTGCAGGGGAGAACCAGGCATGGTAAAAAGACAGGGGAATAACCAGGCATGGTACTGACTGCCACGGAATAGGAAGAACTCTGTCTAAGCCAGGAAGATCTCAGGTGGCCTTTGCTCCTACTGTTTTTTGTTTTGTTTGCTATTGAAGAGAATTGCTTAAACTACTGAACGAAAGGAGAAAATATTGAAAAAGCTGTCTGAGAAATGAATGCCATACGTAAAGCACTGGTTTAGTTTCTGATTCATAGTAGGTGCTTTATAAATGACCCTACTTTTGCTCTCTGAACCTACTATACCACCGTGATTCTGTGAGAACTTTCAAACATCAAAAGTCACTTAAAATCCTTCAAGGGAAATAAAACTCAAGGACAAGTTTATAGAGTACCAACTGTATTCTAGTAAGTTCCGTGACTGAGATGTGGAGATGTCCAAGGAACAAGTTAAAGGATAGAGAATATATACACCCGGGATCAGGTAGGGCTTA